>NC_071102.1:43265000-43387500 GCF_024256425.1 Clarias gariepinus | reverse complement strand
AGTAAAATGCCAGTGCCCAGTAGTATATAGTAGAGATACTAAATACTAGAAGCAAACCGTCAATGCTAGTTAGTGGTAACAGTTTTAGTAGTACTGAACATTAAAAGTAGAATCTTAACGCTAACTACTACTTAAAAATGGTGGTGCCAAGTCGTGGTAACAGATTTAGTAGTACTGAATATTCAAGGTAAAATAAGACCTCTAGGAGGAGAAGTCCTAAGCTTGAAGTTAAAACTACTTAAAGGCATTAAGATAGTAAAAGCTCTAGTACTTTATACCCTGTGGAGTCACAGTAACTATTTTCACAATACAGTAATATTAAACCTACATGCTGATATTCAAATGCATAAATTACTGTCTGAAGCCATGGCCTTCCTCAGTGAAAGTTTAAAAGCTCTGCACACAGGAAGTGACCTCTGGAGCTCTTTCTGACTTCCTGTGGCGCTCTCATTCACTCGGGCTTTCTCTTGCACAGTTTCAGACTTTCGCTCTCAGTCCCCCGTTTCTCGACCTTTCACATTCAAACACACGCGTCATTCTCTCCATGCTGCTCAGAAACATCCGGAACCCTGCAGACGAGATCCGAGGTCTCTTATCAGGTCCAAGAGATTAGCACAAGCCGGCCAATGGTGAGGGACAGAGAGAGAATGGCGAGACGTGAGAACGAGAGACGAACAGAGCAGCACTTTTCAGCTGGATGTGGGGAGGCAGGGCCACAAGCCAGGCCTGTCCCCAGTGGACACACACACACATGCACGCGCACACACACACTCACATACGCGCACACACAGATGCAGAGTATGAGCTGTGAAAACCGGCCAGAGATGCAAATCAGCCAGTCATGCAAAAACCAAATCCTGGGCAGAACTCAAATTTTAGAACCTTGACAAGAAACTCTTGAATCTTCATCAAAGTTCTGAGATCTTCGTCTTTCTCGATTGAGCTTCAGAATTTAAAGAATTTACTTTATATTACATGGGTTTAATTCAGTATTCATTTTTATATTCCATAATTTCATGATTAAAAATACATTCATTACATTTTTCCTTTTAATTTCTTTTCCTTTGTTGTTTAACAGTAGTGGGAATCCAGTAGGTTACATTAACTCTTAGGCCAACTGTAGGTCTCATTCCGCCCTCATCTTACCGGTTTTCATTTATTTATTGATAGGATAAATAACTTTTTTTTAATTTGATTTTACTATGTGCTGAACAATATCTCGCTTAATTTTCATTAGAACAAATCAAGAGTTAGTAATTGTTTCTGTTTTCACTTGCTTTCTCTCACTCACTTACACACACACACACACACACACTTTTGTACATTCCTCCCAGCTGTTTCCTTCCACACCCACACCCAGAGTAAGTGACCCGCGAAGCGTGCGGAACGAAGAAGTTATTAATAAGTAGACGGCGCTCAGGAAGAGACTTCTTTTCCTTACAAAAACAAACCGATGATGCAACTTCCTTCATAGTAACGCCGTTGCAGGAAAGAAAAGCTTGTATTAGCGTACAAAGCCGAGACGGTTCAGGAATACGAGACAAAAGGCTTTGCTTTGTGCAGCTGGAGGGGTGTGTTCGACCCACCTACATCAACAGCACTGAACACACACCGGGAATCACAGCTGCGCTTAGTATTTATTAAAATATTAATTAAAAGAGAAAACTTGGATTGTCGTGTTTCAAATGTTATGAGGGGATAAAAATGAGTACGCTGGAAATCCTAACGCGTCCCACTTACCATTATTTTTAGCACACTGCCTTGGAAACATTGATGACACTGGAACAGAGAGTAAGGTGTCGAAAGAGTGACGTACGGAATCGGGACACAGACCGATATTAGATTATACCACACACAATAAAAAAAAGAGCATGAGATAAAAGAGAGAAACAGATGAGGCCTTGGAATAGTTTTCGGTTTCTCTGAAATTAACATTTAATTTGTAGTGCATTGTGGGACATCGACGAGACGTGCACTTTCAGTCAGGAAGATCACACACCCACTTGCACACAGTGCAGAAAGAAAAAGAAAAAGGAGAAACCCGTTCCACAGGGAAGAGGTGATGTGTTTCACAGCTATGTAACAGATATTCCACTATGGGTTGCACGCATTCCCACATGCTCACCCCAACACACACGCACACACGTGCAAAGACTAAAGGACAATTTAACATGCATCCTTCTCTTGTTGGTCATTTTTTTCCTTTCTAAAAGGTACAGCAGGTTATGATACAAGCTAACGACAGCTACTGACCCGAGAGCATGTTTTTCTTTCGAGATACACAAAACCAGCCACTGTATTCTTCCCCCATGTCTCAATTTGATAGACAGATGAGAGACCGGCGTCATCCCTCCCATTTGGAGACCATGACCCATTAAGCTCTCCGAGACTCCTGGCCATGGATAGCCGTGGTGTGGTCAGGATCCAAACTCGCACGGGAAACGTGCTTTTCTGTTGCACAACTCTGAATCCTTGGGACATTTTTTCGCTCCTAAGAGCGAGGGAGTACTAAGAGACGACAGGGTGGGAGTGAGACAACGAAGGGAGAACAGAAGGTTTACACAGTTTGCCAGATCAAATTTCTGGTTATGCAGGTTTTGCACAGCTGATCCGGAATCTCATAGCTGGTTTGTCCTCTGTCCCGTTTCCATCCTTCTTTCCATGCATCGTTCCCTGTCTCTGTTTTAAAGATCAGTTCATCGCTTCTTTCAGCTCAAGAAGAGAATCGCCACCACGGCCTCTAGGCTTTCCACATTTTCCTTCAATAAACATGGATTTATAAGGATTTATGGTTGAAATACAGCCACTTTCACCACAATTACGTTGCAGAAGTGCATTCTGGGACAAAATGAGAATGTGCACTCTCTAAAAACAGTTTATGCCTCGCCAGTCCGCCCTCACTTAAATTCCTGTTGCAGTCTTTAAGGCTCTTCTAATGCTTCTTATGCTGACTTTATCAGCTTGAATGATGCACATGGGTGTTCAAGTCAAACCAGGATTTTTAATTACATTCATGCACTGATTCTAGTATTTCACTAGTGGTAGAAGGCTTTCTCAGTAGGCCCCAGCCATGACTGGACTGCCTGCTTCACGTCTGAACGACTAGCCTGCCAGGAACTCCTTTAATGGCTTTTTTAAACACGGAAATGGCCTGGAGCGAGGTCAGGACTGGACAGGGGATGTGGCAATTACACCCAGTCGAGTTCCAGTAATGTGCAAGTGGTGATAGTGAATGATCGTGTGTACAGTTCCCACAGACAGACGTGTCTCTTCCGCAAGTTGGCGACAAGTTATCCATCGACGTTCAAGGATCAGACGTTTCACCTGCTGAATGTTCACGGCCAACAACTGCAGTAGGCTCCGAACCACCTCAATTGGGATCATCTGTCATGGACTGCGGCTAAGAGTCTCATCACCGTACTGTGCTTGAAGTCTTCTGTAAAAGTCAATTGCTTTTTACGCCTCTTTTTACATTCATCAGAAATTTCAGCACAAGTCCTAGTTTGATTTGAAAGCCCCTCATAGTTTTTAGAGTTTCAAGGAATCATGTGTTCGAGTTTAACTTGGAGTCAAATTGTCGACTGGAGGAAACGGATGAAGGAGTGTTAAAAAGCGGAACGGGACGCAACGACTCGAGCTAACAAACCATAAGAGAAATATTGAGAAAAGCACATCGTTAAAGCATTTTGAAGCACATGAATCCAATTTGGAAACACCTGAGCTTCATTCTTCTGCTCAAAAACTAAATCTCTTGGTCTCTCACAGATCTTTCACACTCCCGTCTATTTCCTGCACTGACCTTGGATGCGGCTCTGCTGCTGTCGATCTCTAGGCCTAAATCTTTTCTTTCCACACCGTAAACTCTTGTCTCTTATTCAGTTTCCCTCTTTCTTTCGTTCATTCTTGTACCACACTCTCTCAGGATTACTCAATCATTCACCATTTCTAATTTGCCTTTTCTTCATCCATCAATTTTCTCCTTCTGTTATTGTTTATCACTCTCTCTCTCTCTTTAGCCATGACTCATTCACACTGTCAAGGTCTTTCCATTTCTTGTCATCTTCCTCCTTACTTTGTGAAATGATATCCCAGCATTCTTCAGTGCCCTGTGTGTGTGTGTGTGTGTGTGTGTACACCACATGTTGCAATGGTATGTTAATAATTTCCATGATTCTGGTTTTAACCTGCCAAGACTAGGAGGACTGGTTTAGCATAGCGCTAGTACAGCAGTGTACTGCTTCATAAACAGACAGGTTAGATTAGCATAGCATGGAGTTTTCAGTCATGCGGCTCTGATTTGTTTTATACCAATAAAAAAGTGATACAAGTGATGAAACCTAGTTACTCTAATCTGCAAGCTAGTTAGCAAAATAGTCTTTCAACAAGCTGTGTGTCAAACTGGTTACTGCTGAAATTAGCATCCTGATTTCTGACTAGATGGACATCCTGAATATTAAGCTGGCTAGCAGATTAGCTAGCAAGCCTGCTGGATATCCAAGTCATTAGTAAAAACACTGGACAGATACAGTATAACACAAGCTGGTTAGTTCATGTAGCAAGTTATAATTCTGTTCAACTAATGTTTACATGCGATAAAGATGTGCTAAGATACGCTAGCTTGATGGGACCGGTGATAATTATTACTACTAGCAGTAGTTAAACCAAGAGGATTTCTCAGAGAATATTACGCTAATATTAATAAATGCTTACAATTATCACCACTTATGCTAGATAGCTAGCTAAACTGACAGGATTTCTGGAGGCATTTACAAAATTTCATTAGAAATATATTAATTTTCATATTTATAACTATTTGTAGTGCTAGCTTAAAAACATTAGCATTTTAAATATTCAGCTAGCTAGCTAGCATGTGCTAACCTGAAGGGATTTCTCAGAGGATTTTACATTCATAATTATTAGTAATAGTGCGAGTTAAATACCTCCAAATCTAAAACAATATTGACACTGATTTGTCATTTTACACATAGCTAAAAGAAGAACGAACCTGAGAGGATTTCTGAAAAAATTTTAAAATAATTAAAGAATTCTGACTAGTGCTAGCTAACATAAGCTAAGCTGACAGCAATAGCTATTGTACACAGTACTGACTTATCAGAAATCAGTATTGGGTAGCATGAGCTAACCTAACAGGGTTTCTAAGTGGAAATTAAAGTCATATTAATAAATGTTGATTATTGGGGGGCCTCCGAGTGGCGCAGTGGTAAAGTAGCCGCCCTATCATCCGGAGATCGCTGGTTCGAACCCCGGGTGATGCTGTTTTCCTTTCACAGCCGGAGGCACAGAGAGAGCTGATTGGCCGAGCTCTCTCAGGGGGGCGAGATGAGAGGTACTTGCGCTCCCACATTAATCACGGCTCTACAGCCAATCAGGGGCGTCTGTGAGCTCGCGCACGCGGAAGGAGCGTCTAGCGCTTTCCTCCGAGTGTGTTACTTCGCCCCTAACGGTGCGTGAGCGAGCAGTTCGAAAAGATGCGGTCGGCTGACGTCACGCGGTTCAGAGGAAACACGTGATAGTCTTCGCCCTCCCGGCTGAATGGTAGTAGTAGCCCTAGTGTGGGAGCCCCCTATTGACGGGGAGGAATTGGCCACGACTAAATTAGGGAGAAAATTGGGAAAAAAAAAAAAAAAAAAAAAAAAAATATATATATATATATAAAAAATAAAAAAAAAATTCATAAATAAATGTTGATTATTATTTAGTACACTAGTGCTACACTGGATCTAGCATAAGCTAACCTGACAGGATTTATCAGATAATCTTTATGCTTATAATGTTTGCTATAAACGCTATAGTTAGCATGAGCTAACCTGAAAGGATTTCTAAAGAGATAAAAAAAAAAAAAAATCTATTCATTTATTTATTTATATATTTAGCATTTTGTGCTAGCTAGCATAAGATAACCGGACAGGACTTTTAAAGAATTTTACTTTAATAATTATTACTTATAGTGCGAGCTAGCTACTTTTGAGAGGAACATTAGTGGAAACATTAATCAAATGGGGGCCTAGTTCTTTTTCAAGATGGATTAAGGGTGGGACAGTTTAGGTCACTAAAAGTCCTTTCAGTAATTCATGGCTCCAAGTTCCAGGAAAAGAGAGAGAGAGAGAGAGAGAGAGAGAGAGAGAGAGAGAGAGATAGAGAGAGAGAGAGAAAGACAAGGACTGGCTTCTTGGCCGAAACACGAGCACAGCTGTGAGGAGATGATTCAAATATTTAACCCCATCAGTGTCTGATTACTTAACACTGAATACACCCAAACACACTCCACTGAGCATGCGCCAGTTCTGCGGTTTAAAGCACAACTACTCCAAGTTCAACAGTGGGTCAGCAAGATTTTCTTTTTTTTTTTTTTTCCATTTTGAAAGTGCATGCCATTACGTGGCATAAACCATGTTTGAGAAGAGCAAATATAAAAAACAAAAAGCTCAGACACAGAGACAATGCAGTAATCCTAAGCTGGGCTTTTGTGAGTCCGAATGCACGCTGGGAAAATGTTTGCTTTTCTCGGTCTCGTCCTTTGCGCCGTTTCTTTATTTTTCCTTCAACTGGAAAGGAAATGACATCACACCAGCCAGGGCTGCAACAGTGTTCAGCAAATAACACACTCTCAAGTGCGTCTTACAAATATTTATCTCGTTCTTTTGTTGTTTTCAATCTATCACTAATACAAATTTTCTTTATCTTTTTTTTTTTACTTCATGACATAGAAACCTGATGAAATACCAGCAAAAAAAAAGGAACAGCCCAGGGTACCACATACACACTACAAACTTGATGTTAAATGCAACAGCGTGTTTTTAGTAAGTGTAGAGATGTGCATCTTTGTAGGGTGAAAAAATAATTCATAAATAAAAAAAAACGGCATGGAAAGAAGTAAAAAAATTATGCAACAAGTGATGCAACAAAGTTTGAACACAGAAATTAAGGACACGCTCTCTGCCCCAGACCCATTCTTATGTTAGTTATATATTCAGCAATTTTATGTTAAAATAAATTTAGAGGGTAAAAATATTGCACCAAGGTTGTTGGGGAAATAAAAGAACTGTTTAGATAGTTACGCTCGCCAACAATCTACAGGGGTGGACAAACGGCCAGCTATTATTATTATTATTTTTTTGCGTAGCTATATGTTTTTAAATCATAGTCATCGGACTGCCTCAACAATCAGACTGAAAAAAGAAACAAATGGAAAAAAAAAGATTGATACCTATTGTTACGTAGCTATGTTTAAACAACACAATCCACACTTTATTGTTGAGTTGGCGTGCGCTACTTGTTCCAGCTAACGCACAATCTGGTTGACTCGAACAATCTCTACTAAGAAATGATTCAGTATGAAGAAACCGAACAAAGCATCCAGTACAAAGCTGTGAAACCACATGTGGTCAAACGTAGCGAGAAAATAATATTCGATATACTCAAATAATATTTTTCTTGTCAAGTGAAGACAGTGCAACATTCAGCGTTCTCTTGTAACTTACTGACTTTTTTTTTTTGTGTATTAGTGTACTTGAGTAGCTAACATGCCGGCCATACTTTACTGGATTATGATAGCCATGTTTTACACTAACCAGTTTTTATTTATTTATTAATTCATATATTTTAAATAAACATTTTGTCCTCGCTGTGGGCTTGCTAGCTGCTGAATTTACAAACTAGCAAAAACAACAATCGTGTATATAATCAATCACACATAGGAATAATAAATAGTTAAAAATCCCTCGAACAAATTCTGTAAAAGTCGTTAAAGTTATTTGAACAAATTCAGTCTTGCGGACAATTTAAAAAACGTCTCAGAAATGTTTTCAAAACATAGTTGGGGCGGAGACCGAACGCGTAAACAAAAATTAGCAAGAGGTAGCTAAACACTGCACCACATCTTGTCCTAATATAATGATGATACAACGCTGTGGTATGAGGTGACGCCCCTCAGCGAGGACGCGGGCGCACACACGCACACGTTTCTTTTTTTTTTTTTTTTTTTACCATGTGCAGACCAGATTTGTCAAGCGAATGTTGTTTCTTTCAGCGCACACACTCCATAGACAACATACTTGTTTAAACACTTGCACTCTGGCTGTGAGTCTGATCCAAGTCGATCTCTCATTCAGTCGCAATCAATCTGTCACTTTAGTGCACACGTTGGCGTGCACACACACACACACAAACTCGCTCTTCATCCACACCTGCTGTAATCTTTCATAAACCTCACACTGATGTTATATAAAAAAAATAATTTTTCAGATCAGAGAATTGAACAGTTCTGTGGTATGAACAAACGTAAACCCTGTCAAGGACCACAGAGCTCAACGGCTAACGGCTTTAATCAGCTGCACTTTCATCTTACTTCCCTCCCCCCATTTTTTACTCAATTGATTTTGATGGATGTGGAATTTTAGAATCAAAGCAGCGTACGAATGTTGAAGGTTCCAAACCCAAGAACGCTCCCCAAAAAAAAGAAAATAAAAAGTGTGTGATGGCGTCTGGGTCTGGTTTTTGTAATCAAAAGGAAGTCGATGTTTCTCGTTAGCGTGCGTCTTTAACTTTCTCGAATTCAGCTTCCAGCGGCTGAGCTAAACGAATATGACCGTCTTGCAGCTGCAGGGTGTGTGTGTGTGTGTGTGTGTGTGTGCGCGCGTATGTATCGAATACGAGTTCAGGAAACGCAAGACTATGAATCCACACATGTGGCATGTGAAGGTCAATATTAGCGGCGGAAGAGAGGAATAGCCGGAGAGGAAGACAAAGAGGGTGTGTGTGTGTGTGTAAGAATGTGTGTGTCTCAAGATGAAGTTATGTCAGTGTTCCTGCGCTGAGCAGAAGGGGAAATGGAATATTCATTGTTATCCAGGAACCCTCGAGCCAAAACAATATCCTGACACACACACTTTGGAGGACTGTAACATCATTAACTACAGCTGAGTGCAAATGTTTGTACCCCCTTGTAAACCCTTGGGGAGGTTTTCTGTGAGAAACATTTCTTTTAAACATTAATAGAAGGAGTCTCCAGTGTCAGCGCTTGCGTTTTCTCCCTTACTCAGCAAACCACAAACTCCATGTCAGTTTCGTAACCAGGTGACCGCGTTTCTTAGCAAGTTAGCCACTTTCGGGGAAATTTAAAGCTAGTATGGAAGTGAAACAAGTGTTTAATGTGAAGAACGGATGATGTCACTCGATCAAGTTTGCGACCGGCTGATCAAACGTAACGGCAGCGCCAGCTTCGCTGACCTACGGTCCGGCTCATTTGCTCTGCTCGGGGAAGGGGATTGGGCAACAGCAAGTGAGCGTTAAACGAAACCAAATGTTTTTGGGAAGTGGCCCAAATTCTACTGAGGAGTCCGCTGAGGGGTTTCGGGCCACGTCCCAAAAACATTTGGTTTCGTTTAACACTGTTGCCCAATCCTTACATAGGAACACTATTAATCTCTGAAAAACATGAACTCTGGGGAGGAGGGCTTGCCAACACACACACACACACACACACACACACACACACACACACACACACGGTCATAGGCTGCAGTATGTTTGAGTGCTGTTCTAGAACTCAATGCTAAGAGCCTCACATACACACGCAGAGAAACACACTTACACACACCCACTCACACACACTTACCCTCCATCCCTATAGCAACACACCTTCCATGCCTCCTGCACCTGCCACTTTCACAAACAGTTTCATTCCCAGCCAGTGAACCCTGAATCATGACTCATCAATCGTGAAAAAATAAAAATAAATATATATATATATATCAATCGAGTTGAGTTTAGTGTCTTGGATGGAGTAAAATCACTGTTGACAGAAAGACAGAAAGAAAGAAGCTAAAAATATTAACTATTTAAATAAAGCCAAATCAATTTGTAAGGACTCTGGTAAATGGGCGTGGCCTAAAGTCTGGCTTACTGCCAGAAGTGATTCAGATGATAAATAAAAATGCAAATTTGTGTACGGGTATGTGATTTAGGTGTGCCTCTCTCTCTCCATCTCTCTCTTACTTGTTCACTTTAAACCGTAACCTCTCCCCCACTTCATCTCTTTTTTTTCTTCTCTGTTCTTTCTTCCTCCCTCCTTCTCACTCTCGTTCTTATTCATTGGCCACTAAAAGGGCCAAAAACTCAAACACAAAGACCGAAGTCACAGCTGCTGAACGCAGAGCCAAGAAACAAGCGTTATCGTTACAAACTGATCCGGGATCAGCATTCGGCTACAAACGTCGTCGTGCCGAGTCAGAGAGTTTAAACCCAAAGCTGATCCGAGGTCAGTGCCCTTAATAAGAATCGCCCTGGGTTTGAAACATGAATCCCTGTGGAGGTTTCACGTCGGCCTCCTCAGGTTGGAATCTCCTGCTTTGTGTGCGAGTGTGTGTGTGTGCGCATGTTTTTGTGTCAGTACACACAGACACACCACAGAACCTCACAGAGTTCAGGCTTCAGCTAACCTTTACACACCACATAAATTTCCCTCTTTCAATGCACTTCACATTTTTCTTTTCCCTCCCTTCTCATCTTTTTTTTTTTTTTCTTCCCTTCCTCACCCCCTCCCTCGTGTTCACATGCCGGGCTTTTATTCAGTGCGATTGTTCAAACCGCCACCCAACTGCTCGTAAATTGACTTTCAAATGGTGCACAGGAATTTAAATAAACATCTAAATATTGCAAAAAAAAAAAAAAAAAAAAAAAAAAAACACGTTTCGCAGTATTAACTCTCGCTGCATTGGCAACGGAATAAAAAACAACAGTGGGGTTTAGCGTGCTGAAATCGTCTCTGTAAAACTCTGTAACTGGCTCATGACCGTGTAATGAATTTAGAGAGCTGTCACACGGCCAGTTTGTTAAATCATTAGTTAATAAAAGGACAAAGCGACGAGGCAGGAGCGACACAGGATTAGCGTAAATGCCTGACAGAGATTTGGAAGTTAAAGGCCACATGTTATATGCAGTTTTAGTATTAGCCAGGGCTCAAATAAGTTAATTAAATTTTCCTTAATTGTGACCTCATATAAGAAAAGCCCCTCCCTTTCTCAGCTCTTTAACGTTTCACATTCCATTTAGTATGATAATATGTGGATTAAGTCATGGACCATTAGTAACTGATCTGCCGTCTGTTTAATGATGTCATCTTTTAAAAATGTTGCAAATGGAAACATGACAAAACCACAGCTGCACTTTTGCCATTCTCTGTCGTTTCCAGCTTATTTCTATACTCGAAGCTGTACAGAGCAGCTAAGCATAGGGCAGAGCGATCTGGACATATTTCACACTTAATCGACGAGAATGAAAAATGAAGGAGATTAGAAACTGTGCTCTGTGAGGAACTGCGGCATCATGGGTAATCTGACCGATTGTCAAACTATCCATGTTACCAAAAAAACAACAACAACAAAGAAGCCATTTGTTATTGAAGCTGGTTAAACTTCCAGCCAAATGGAAAACGACGGATTTCGAATATCGAGTGAGTACGTAATCTGGGATTCCGACACGGCTACCTCAACTTTGAAAATGTTTACAGTCAAAGCCAGGTGAGTGTGAAAAAAACCAACAACAATAACCTAGTGTCCTGTTCTTGATGATCATTCACTAACCGTCATTAACGATGAAGGATCCTGATGCAATTAGAACAAAACATTTCTTTTAAATTGTACGGTAGTTAATACACTTCTTATACATCACCAATCTAAAAGTATATACTGTAGTACCAAACCTTTTTCATGTTAAGTGATTGATTTCCTACATTCTAGAACAATACTGGATATCTTTCAAATATGAAGCAACACATATGGCATTACGCAATTAAGTAACAACAACAACAGTCAGTTGCAGTCATTTGTTATTTTAAGACACGAAGGCCAGCTGTTCTGGAATAGTTCTGGCAAGAACAGTATTGTCGAGTGCATTTGCAAAACTCAGGAAACTGTCTCTCGTGAAGACCTTCCCAGGAGAGCATGACCAAAACTTACCTCCGCTGCAGAGGAGAAGTTCATTTAGAGTCTCCAGCCTCAGAAATCACCAATTAACAACCAGCACCTCAGATTAGAGCCGTTATGAAGCTTTACAGAGCAGAAGTCAATTCCAAAAGACCAGTTCCTTAAGTGCATGAACATGTTTCTTGGCCAATGTTTAAACCAAGCAAACATTACGAACATAACCAAAGACCGACTAATAATAGTGATTGAGTCGGTTACTTATCTCAGTACCAGTATGGATATTGATGAATACAAAAAATAATAAAACTGGGCATGGTGGCATATTGTTTATCACTGTGGCTTGGCACCTCCAGGGTCGAGGGTTCGATTTCCACCTCAGGTCTGTGTGCATGGAGTTTCCTCCCACAATGCAGTTCCTGCGTTTCCAAATTGCCCCTAGCATGCTGCTGAGTGTGAATGTGTGTGCTTGTGCCCTGTGATGGATTACCCCCCCTCGTACCCAGAGTCCCTTAGGATTGGCCTGAGGCCTCTGTACAGGATAAGCAATATAGAGAATCAGTCAGAGGAGAAAAAATAAACTCTGGAATAAACCGTATTGACGCATGATTGAGTTATCACACTACCGTACGGGTTGCACTACACAACCAGTGTTTACTACAAGGAAACACAGTTTAGAGGGCATGACCCTGGGGAGTTTGCGATCGTCTGGCGCAACTCTAAAGACGTCATATTGTGCCAATTTGTATTTCCTGTCCCAGCCCCAGTTCCGAGGAGTCCCTGAACTCTGCAAGAACACGCTCAACAACACACAAACCTCAGCCTCGTCCTCTGATGCCTTTTTAATGGATGGGTGCTGAAGCGAGCTGTGCTGACCCAAGTAGAAAAACGATCAAACGAAAAACAATAATTATGGGGGGAAAAAAACACTGACATGGGCACCCCCCCCCCACGGGAGAATCTCAAACCAGAGAGACTTGGAAAGATTTGCAGTCATCTGTGTGGCGACGTATTAAAAAATATATACATATTAAATCTATGCTTAATCAATTATTGAGGAGGCGTCTGGGATTTGTCTAGCGCCTGGCAGGAAGCCGAGCTTGTTTAGCTCTTGGCATCGTCCACTTCCGCAGTTCAGCGAAGCTCTGGATGCTGATTAAAGCTGAAAAGGCATGAAAGCATAACCGTGCCATTCTGTACCACCGTGTGGGGTTTAAAAGCTTGAGGATAATTTAATGCAACATTCCAGACCTGTTATTAACGTTTCTTTGGGCTGTCATTATCTCCGCTGGTTTAACATAACGGTATCGCTACATCACGGCATACCGGTATAGCAGAGCATCATTCCGGCTGTAATCCCGCTCCTTTTATCTCTGGAATTCTGCCCAGAAATGGAGCCGATCCAAGTCTGGAGGAGTTTAAACAGGCTCTAAGATAAGTTCCTGCATCATCAGAGCTCGAGCCAATCACATCACGCCAGTGAGCAGTCCAGTCCCTGGGCAGAGTGACTGATTCATCTCACACACACACACATGCTCCGAGAGTTCCCTAAGCCACACCACATACCTGCCTGAAATAGCTTCTGTTCACCCGCAGTCTAAAAGCAGCACTCGTCTGTTTTGTTTTGGAGCGCTCTGCAGTTTAAAATGGGATGTTTTTAACATTTGTGCCATGCACCTGCCAGAAAAGAGAAGCTCCCACACAAACCCAAAATAATCTCTCACACAGAGTAATTAAAGCAAATCTTAAAATGAAAAAAATCGGCAAAATGCCGTGATGTAAATGAGTTAGGAAGAAGACAGGGAGCGAGTTTTGTACAGCGTCATGTGAAAATGTCTCAGTTGAATAAGTCCCTGATGCCTTTCTTTACTGTTAATGCATTAGAGCAATCATCAATAGCTTAACCCGAGTTGAGGAGTATTCATTTCCAAGCGAACTGGGAGTTTACTTGGGTTTACGTTTTGCACTTGGAGACTTGTAAATCACAAGTTCTAATCTAAAATGACTCAGGATTAAATTATTCTTACAAACAGGACTCACAAAATAATTTACTCAAAAATGATCCATGTGAAAATTATTTGGATTAAAAAAAATTGCTCGATTTAGAAAGGATTCATACACAAACAATTCTATGAAAAAGGATCACAGAATTGTGATTCACAGCAAAATAAATAAATAAATAAATAAATAATTCATTTGATGATTTGATGATTCATGAGAAACTGGTTCAATTTGAACTGGTTCACTTATAACTTATGAACTAATGATATGATTTACATAGACGTGATTGATTTGAATAGTTAAAGGAAAATGGTGGTTTTGGAAAAAGATTTACACAAAAAATTACATGAAAATGTTAGACTTGCTAACGGTTCAGATGGAAAAGATTCACAAAAAATGATTCACGAGGAAACAGTTCACACCAAAATGGTTCACATGTGTGATAATGGTTTACATTGGAATTATTCATATAAAAAGTGATTAATGAAAATATGATTCATTTAAGAATGATCTCAGCAAAACAAATTATTGTACATGACAACAGCGGTCTTAAAAGAGATTCGCACAAAAATGATTTAAACTAAAATGTTAGACTTGCTAACGGCTAACATGGAAATGTTTCACAGAACAAAAAACACTTCACAAAAAAAAAAAAAAAAGTTGTTAAAATAATTTACTTAAAATTGAAAAAGTAATGTACTCAGACCTCTTACTTTTCACAAAGTGCCCTCTAGACCTCACTACCCTGAAAACGCCCTTCATCAGACTCACTAGCGACATTTTGTCTCGGACACACACTCGGCTTGATCACTACAGCTTATTAATCTACTTTTACAACTAAATTCATTAAAGGAAAACATAAGTAAGACAAACTATGTCTAATAGTTGAAGATTAGCAGCAAAATCGAATTCAGCTAAGAAGCAATCTCTCCCTAACTAACTAACTAGCTAGCTAACTGTCTAGCATATTATTAGCTAGCTACAAACTACACAGATGGAGTTAGTTAACTTTTTATATCTGACACATGGCTAAATATTGTACCACATGTAAACGGCTAATTTGCTGATTAGCTGTAGCTACTACACCGTTCACATCAGAGCGCTAAAAAACGTCACAGGTATTAGCATAGAATTATGCTAGTAGTAAGAACTACAGTATACTGTAACTAGCTGGGGAGTAGGAATTGTGGTGCTACGAGGCTATCGCGGAATAATAACGGCTAATTCCTGCGAGCTAAAGAAATTCATCCTTAATGATATTAGCATCATCCCGATTCACACTAGAATGGCTTAGTATGACAGAATGCGTGATTTAGACATAGTGTGTGTGTGTGTGTGTGTGTGTGTGTGTGTGTGAGGTACACATTCCAACAACAACACACGAGAATGAAAGATGCCTATGAGCTAGCACAAAATGCCTTATGGGAATTTTTAAAATTAAGAATCACTCATGAGCTTGTGTGTGTGTGTGTGTGTGTGTGTGTGTGTGTGTGTGTGTGGATGTATTAATGATTAATTACACCCCTACTGATAAAATCCACCCACAGGAAGAATGTTAAAACACACACCATCAGCATGCAACATATAAATCCACTCCGAGATCTAGCGTGCGGCTAAATCGTGATGTTCTCATGTAGCAATGAGAGCGCTAACGCTAGCAACCTGTCCTGGCACAAAGAGCACGATACCCCCTCCCCTACAGGAATTCTGGGTAAAACGCGTGGGTCGAGACAAGCTCAGAGAGAATGTAGCAGAGTTCCATCAGAGCTGCATTCCACCTCTCTCACACACACACACACACACACACACACACACAATTTTCAACTATTAATGGTCAAAGGTCATCGCCATGTACAGCTAAGTATCCAGGGTCTCAGATAGAGAATTCAGCTTCACATGCCTCCACACACACACACACACACACACTTTGCTTTATTAAACACTATAAAACAGCAGCAGGTTGTTTCTGTAGAGACTCCAATGGCGAGTCACGGCCTGAGCTTTATTAGCAAATTCTTCTATTGGGGAGAACAGCTTTGAACCCACACACACACACACACACACACACACACACACACACACACACACACACACACAAGCAGGGCTAATTAGGTTTGGTAGTGTATCAGAAAATGAAAAAATTCAACATAATGGCCATCTCTTTCTTTGACTAGCAGACACACACACACACACACACACACACACACACACACACACACACACACACAACTGTTTTCTGGTGCATTCTGTAAGCGTGAGGTCAGTCAGGCACAGACTTTATTAAATTTGCAAAGAAACAGGAAGAGTCGGAGAGAGAGAGAGAGAGAGAGAGAGAGAGAGAGAGAGAACAGAAAGAGTCAGCGGGAGGGAAAATGGGACAGAAGGAAGGGACAGCATGGGGAGAAAGGGAAAAATAGAGAGACAAAAAAACAGAGAAACAAAGGGGAAGAGAGATAAAGCAGAAGAGATGGAGTCAGGAAAGAGAAAGAGAGACAGGAATCAAAGAGAGTGAAGATAGGAAATTAAGAGAAAGACAAATGGAGAGAGAAGCAGAGAGAAAGAGAGAGAGTGAGTCAAAGGGAGAGGAGGACAGGGAGTAAGAGTGGGAAAGTGATAGAGAGATAGTGATGTAGAGAGAGAGAGAGACAGACAGACAGAAAGAGTGAAGGGGAAAACCAGATACAGACATGGAGAGGAAGAGCAGCAGAGACAGTGAGGTGTGTGAGAGTGAGAGACAGCAGGAGAGCTAGAGAGAGTGATCAAGAACGACAGGGAGTGAGAGAGAGAGAGAGAGCGTGAGAGCGTGAGAGTTGTATTTGCAGCTGTATTAAAGCTCGGAGGTTAGAGTCTCTATAACCGCACGCTCTAACGGACTCCGCAGACGCTCCACATGGCTAAAAACACTTAGCGGCGCTTTAACGCGAGGCCCGGCGCTCGGGCGTCTGCCTGAACGACATCATTGAGGAAGAATTTGACTTTTCTGGACATGCATGACATCATGGCGCATGAGAAAGCACAGAGGAGGAGTATTCAGCAAAGAGAAAGACAAGAAGGGACGAGAAGAGGGTCGGAGCGCAGCCAGAGGAACGAGAGAGAGAGAGAGAGAGAGAGAGAGAGAGAGAGAAAGAGAGAGAGAGAGAGAGAGTCTTACACTGAAACTTCCCTCTGTATTGCTTTAACAATCACATGTGGGCGTTTCCTCTGTCTCGATTTCTCCCTTTTCCCATCTGCCCCGAGGTCTGTGTATCTGATACACAGTCACTGAGGTCTCTCTCCCTCTGTCTCGCTCGCTCTGTCTCTCTCTCGCTCTGTCTCTCTCTCTCCATCCATCCTGCATGCCATTACTCAAATGGAACACATTAGACTTTAAAATTCAGCATAAATAAAATCCCTGAGCCCTCACTGGCTGAACTCTTCATGACAGGATCGTTTCTCAGCAGGAAACCCGCTTCACCACACCATCGTGTTCTCCTCATTGAAAACTTGTAAACACACATTTAGCGGATTATAACAACAAAATACATCCCAAATCCTCCCTTTTTTCATAATCCGGCTTATAGCTGCCGGGGTAGGTGGTGTTACCAGCGTCTAAAACCCTTTAGCCAATACTTGCTGGTCGCAGGTCCACTGTCGTGTTACTGTTGTGAGTTTGTACCTGAACAGAACGGATGTGCGTCAAGTCGTATAATGTGAAATATTCCTGTTATATAATATCACACAGGCGGCCGCTGACGTCAGAGCGAGGGGAAACAAATCAGAAAAGCGCGCATGCTGAGAGAAACAGCTGTACAGCAGGAGGTTTCATAGGAAAACGCCACGGCCATCATTAGTGTGCTTTTCCAGCTCTGTAAATAATCCTGCCGACTCGACATTCCCCATGACGCTCTGACAACACAGAGCTAGAGAGGGACAGAGAGAGAGAGAGAGAGAGGGAGAATAGCAACTAATAGCACACACACTACACCACCTCCTCCAAAAAGCCCTGACAGAACACAGGCCACGCCTTCACTTTCTGAAAATGCATAGGACACGCCTTCTTCACTAAATCTGACAGCATACATGCCATGCCTCCTTCATTAGACCCGAGAGCTACGCCTCCTCAACTAGAAGAGAAAACGCATAGGCCACGCCTCTTTAACTAGGACACAAAGCTCATAAGCCATCCCATAGCAAAGAAACTCCAAGATGAGATCTCATGGTAATCTCTTCTTTGTCTCCTAGACAGAAATGAGCCATCTTTGAGACTGGAATGAGATTTAGGTGTTTTCTGCATCTTCTCAAAAGGTGTCTCAAATGTGGCTCATTAGCTTTAAATCTCAGATAGTTTACATTTGTCTTGTGTGCGACTCACACATGCAGAAATGAGCCATCTTTGAGACTTGAATGAGATTTTAGTTGTTCTCTCAGTCTTCTTAAAAAAAAAAGTCTTCTTAAATGTGTCCCAAATATGCCTCATTAGCTCTAAATCTCAGATGGTGTAATATGTCTTGTGTGCGACTTACATATTTTTAGTTTCCCAAACATAAAGTATACAGTAATTGTAAACTGTGCACTTGGGTTTTCTGATATGTTCTAATATAATCCGTTTAAAAATTTTGGCTTAGTCGTGTGTGTAACGTTAGTTAAAATGAAATAAAATTGAGTTCTTTATATTGTATATATTCTGCTAGAATAATGTCTCTCTATATTGCACAATCCTGACCCATATACAGTATATTTATTAAAACATAATGCAAAGAATGGCTAAACATTATTTGGGGTTTAAGGGCTAGGGTTCTCTGACAATCAGGGCCATCTATACTAAAAAGTGTTTAGTACTTTTTTATATCCTTCATCTTACTCTTCACATACGGGTAGATAGAGGGGAGGGTTAGTAGGTTGGATCAGATATGTAGGTTGGTAACAACTAAAGACAATTACAAAAATGCTTTGTAATAGATAAATGTTTTATTTCAAAATCTAGCTTGTTTATTTAAAAAATAATAATAATCCAACCACCATATTATACAGTACACCTAGGTGTCCCTAGTTAATAAACACGGCTACAGCTTTTACAAATGTGAACTGTAATGTAACTTACATTCTGTACAAATGTCACTACTAATAACAAACTAAAATACAACATACAGAATATTTTTTATTGAGATGTGAAGCAATGAGATAATGTTTGTGTTCAGTGATTTCTGTAAACACTTATTATTTAAGACCAAACCCATTTTCGATTATATATTTATAACTAAATGTTTAACATTTTTTCATGGCCAACCCAATAAAGCCTACAGTACAGATAGATTCTAATAAAGACTGCAAATGTTTAAGTGTCCAGTGTGTTAGAGAAATGTGCAATTCAATCGCCAGGCCTCGGGTCAAGTAAACAAACAAACAAACAAACAAAAAAAACACTTTATCCATCATTCATCCAGACCTTTAGGTGGCGGTAGCGCACCACCCACTTTGCCTGCCGCAGATAAAAAATGAAGAAAAGACCAAGAAAACAAAGTGGACGGTAAAGGTGGGTTTTACTTTTTCGCGCCTAATTTAAAATTAATTATAGTTGACAAGGAGTTAGTTAAAATCACAAAGTCTGTAGTTAAAAAAAAACAAACAAAAAAAAAACTGTGGTATACTTAGCTGAAATGTACACAGCTTACGTTTGTTCTTACATTGCAAAAGGAATTCAATGCTACCTGTGGGTGGTTTAGCATGTGATTAGCATATCTAGGCAACTAACACTTGTGATGTTAAAAATAGTTTTTTTTTTTAAATGGTAAAAATTAGCTGGTTACAGTATTATTAGGCGGTTTTTTTTTTAATAGTAAGTTAATGATGTTACTGCATGATCAAGTTTTGAAAAACAGTAGTTTTATTATATTGTTCAGGGTTTAACAGTATTTACCAGAACATGTAACTTTAGAGACATCGGTTAATTATATTCTATAAATAAAGACCAATATGTTTGTTTTTGTTAAGGTTATCTTGGTAATTATAAACATTTTACTTTCACTGGGTTCTTTTCAGAAGCATGCCACCTCAGGAGACCAAGAATGCAGGAGAATGTTCCGGAGTCTCCATCAGCACCACGTCATCAGTCAGGTAAACACCAGCCCATGAGCTCAAGATCACCTCTCAACCTTCAGAACGTTGGAAGTAGAGTAGCTGGATGGTGTTTAGGTAAATCTTAAATGTTTTAATATATGTATATTGTTCCATTAGATACTGAGCAACTCCAGGAGTTGCAGACTTTGGACAAACTTGTTGGACGTCCACCACAAGACTGATGTAGCTGGTAAGAGAGAACCTTTTCTGGCTTTGGCCCGTTCCTGTAGCCCTTACATACAGCAAGCAACCATTTTTTCTTTAAAATTTTTCATCTTCTTTTTGACTGATTCTTTTCACTGGAAGATTTTCACAATGCTGTGGACTTTGTGTAACTCCTGTATAAATCATACTTTGAGTTGAGCAGTGTGACACGTATCTTTGTCAGATTGGGTGACTAAATTATACAAAATGTGTCTTGATTTGTCAGATTTTGCTGGTGTCTGTTATATTGTGTGAATTGTGAATTTATTACACTGTATGCTGTTAACTAAGGATTTTTGATATGTTTAATAAAACTATAATATTTCTAATTTGTGTTTCATGCATCTCATTTATATCTGACTTTAATCTCATTATGGTCTTACAGTATATGTGGCTCATTTGCTTCTCCTTCAAATGCAGTTCTGTTTCTCATGTACATCTCAGATTTCTCAAATGTTCCTCAAAAGTTTGCTCGCTTTGTGTCTCAGTTATGTCTCTTTGCTTCTCCTAAGTGGGGTTCAGGAGAAATAGAAAAGACAAAGTCGAGCTTGTAATGAGACACCTCAACTTAGTATCATGAGACAAGAAAAAGCTCGTTCTGAGCAACAGAATTTTGCTATGGGATGCCTCCATCATTATACTGACAGCACACAGGCCACACCTCCTCCTCAAGAACTAACACACTGGCCACGCCTCCTTTACTAGAACTGGCAGTACATAAGCCACACCTCCTTCACTAAAACAATGCACATAAGCCACGCCTTCTTCACCAAGGCAGAATGCACATAAGCCACGTCTCATTCACTAGAGCTTACAGTAGACAGGCCACACTTTCTCTTTCTATTAAGACGAGAGGCCACGTCTCCTTTACCTACCTGCTGAGAGTAACTGTTCCTCCTTTTGCTAGCACCAGACACCTGCAATCTCACCTGCAACACACGCGTAAATACACACGTAAATATACACTCATGATAAAAATTCTTGTTCACTTATGGTGAAGCACAAGATTAGTTTAGTTCTCCAGCTGTGACATGAGCAGGACAAATGGTCAGCTTAGCTAACGCTAGCGTTCAGAATGATCAGGAACAAGCAGTAACATGCCTTTTCAGGTAAATTATTTAATTGCACAAGCAAGTTAGTTAGTTAGTTTAGCAGTTAGCTAGCTAGCGGGTAAAATGCACAGATGAAGTGGCTAACTACTGATCACTTACTGTACCCCTGTAAACTTACTGTAAACTACTGTAATTCTTTTTAAAGGAATTAACAATCAGTTAGGTGCTTCCCCCCCCCCCTCCAGTCAGACCATCTGACTCAATCAGACCTCAGTCTGAACCGCCATCTCCCTCTCTTACACACACAGACACACACACACAGAGGTGCCTTGTGATCTTCCCAGAGCTTTAGAGATGAAAGCTGGAAGATATTTCCAAAACACAAGACAAATATTTCACAACATAAAAATCTGTAAATATTTCACAATAAGAGTCTGGAGAAACCACCAAATGTACAGAAACCCTCAACTGTGTTACCTGTTCATCACATACACACACAAGCTGAGAATTTTCAGTTATGAAAAACAAAAAGACCCCACAACATTTCTTCTTAAGGTCTTACTGACAAGAGCAGGGAAAATACAATATCTAATTGTAATGTACAGTGGTATCTTAGCATTCGAACATCCCATCTCACAAATTTTGATTTGCCTCGGCATGCAAACCATTTCTGGGTTTAGGGTATTTTTGGGGAGCCCGCCGCGCGTACATCCAGGCGTGCGCGTGTCCAGGAACCGTTCTGGACTTATTCGCAGTAGAAATCTAAGCAAAGCAAGTTTATTGTTTATTTTTCTTTGCATTTATGAAAAATCGTCGCAATTACTGGCCACAGTACAGTGTAACCTCGGATTGCGAGTAATGCGGTTCACAAGTGTTCTGCAAGACGAGCAAAGATTTTTTTATAAATTTTGACTTGAAAATAGAGCATTGACTTGGTTTACGAGCACCCAGTATCATGTATCACACATGTGCTTCTTGTTTTGATGCCGAACGTCACGTGATCACAACTGAGCCAACGGTTTTTCTCCCTCTCTCTTACTGGTATAATCAATATCCGTGCGCACGTGTACTGTTTACTATAACACTGTAATCACGTGTGTGTGTGTGAGAAACATATTTTATTTTGTTTGTAAGCGTGTTTGTACAGCACGTGTGTGTGCGCGTGTATAAATCAAAAGCAAGTCTCAGAGGGTAAAAATCTATTTTTTCTCTCCCTCTCTGCATCAGCCTGTCGTGTTTCACTTTACCTTTAAAAAGAACCGTGACAGAGCAAAGTTTCTGTGTGACAGTTACTAAAATAGATGAATAAAAAAAAGGAAAGATTGGTAAATGTACAGATGGATAACTAAACAAATAGAAGGATAAATGAATGGATATAGACTACAGATGGATGAAGAGAGAAATGGATCAATCAATGGATAAGCAAATAATTTGAAAGGTAGATGTCTAGCCAGAAGGAAAAATGAATGGATAGATGGGCAACTTTAATTTCCAAATGATAATTATTATAATTCATGATGGGTTGTAAAATTTGTCACAGTAAAATTTCATCCCGCATATAGTTTTCCTAGATCTTCTAAATTAGGTCATGGATGGATGGATGGATGGATAAATGGATAGCAGATCATTTGAAAGATAGATGAATAGTCAAATAGAAAACTAGATGGATGGGAAGATAAATAAGCAAATGGAAGGATAAATGGGTAGATAAATAGATGGATAGTTAAACAGATGAACAGAAAGTTGGATAGGTGGTTACATTTACAGATGCGTAAAGAGAGATGAATGGGTGGATAAACAGATAGTTAGTTATAAAAATTAATTGCAAAAATGGATGGATGATAAATGGACAGACAGAAAGAAGGATGGATGGATAAATGGCCAGAAGGTTGACGGGACAAACGGATGGATGGATGATGGAGAGATAAACTGATATCTGGAACGATTGATGAACAGGAAAGTGAAAAGGTGTGTGGTTGGATGAATTGATGGATAATTAAAAAAAATAGACGGGTACATGGAAATACAAGGGACAGCATGGATATTTAGAAATACGGTCGAATAGACAAATGGAAAGATGGGTGGATGGACAGGTAAAGGGATGAATAAACAAATGGAAAAATAAATGGCCACGTGGCTGAATAAACATATGAGGATAGCTGTATGGGTGGATAAACTGATAGATTGATGAATAGATGGATAAATGGTTGAATAGACAAATGGAAGGATGGTGGACAGACACATGCATGGCTAGGCAGATGCTGGGAAGTGCCACCACCTAGAGAACTCTGAACTCTAGAAGATGCGTGCACGCACACATACACACACACACACACATACTGTACACACACAAAGAGATAACCATCTTTGTAACCTACTGGAGTTCATCTGTGTAAATACACACACAGCACACAGACGCCCAGAGCAAAATGTCTACATTGTGACTGTACGCAGGAAAAATTATTGCCCATTTGCCTCACCTCACTACCCAACAAACTCACAATACACACACAATGCTTTGCTTTTTAATGCATCCTTACTTCCTAATCAACTGACGCATATGGTGATGTATTTTTTCTTTCTCTGCGTTTACTGTAAATCATGTTGGAATTACAGTAATGATAAGAACTCAGATCTGATAAAATATTTTTATACATGTTCCAGCTGGCAGTCCGACATTAGATTCTATGGTGTGTTTCAGATCAGATTCTGTGTTGTGTTTCAAGTCAAATGCTACAAGTTACAAAGCTTAATTATTACAATCGCACATTATATACCAAAGTCAAGCAAATGTTTTTTTTTTTTAATAGTATTTCATCAGAACATGATCACAACTGATTTCCAAACGCTAATTATTATAATTTCTGCCTGGATGTCCTGCGTATTCTTTTTCTGAGTATTGTTTTCTAATCTTCTCGATTAGATCACGGACTTTTGGTTATGACCATCACAACACTGGAAATTATGACAAATGTGGCATGAAATCACTAAACATCTTACTCTTCTGGTCGACATGGAAACCTGATGTTTTGGTTTTGACATGCCACGTCAATAATAAAGCGGGCACAAAACCGCGCCCTGGCACAAACGTGATGATCTAGAATCCATGATAGAGGTTAAGAATCTTGTAGTAGGGGAAATAACCTGGTCACAGTGGCGGCCGGGATTCCTGCGATGACACCACATGCAACCCAACTACAAATGCAATGAACTACAAATGCAATGAAAAAAAGTAAAAAAAAAAAATAAAAAAAATAAATAAATATACAGTGGTAACTCGACATAGGAATTTCCTGCTTCACAAAGTTTCGCCTTAAGAACTGAAATGGACATATGAAGCGTCCGGAAGCCGTTCAAAAATTGTTTGCATCAGTGGAAAGCTAAGCGAAGCAAGTTTATGTACTTGTGGGATATTTCGCATTTTTGCAAGATTTAGTGAAGACATAGCACCATAGGTCCCAGAAATGTAAAATTAAGGTTCAGTAAGGTTTATTATAATGCTGTGGACAGCAGTCTGTTTTACGGACACATCGAGGACAACCAGGAGATCTTGCCAGAGTAGCCAAACGTCCAGGAAATCCAACTGGGAAGGGGGATGCGGGAATCTTGGGGGGGGGCGTTTAGAATAAGCATTACATTGCTTTATCTGGTGCAGGGGACGGCAACCTTAAACCCTTTTTATCGGGATTTAGAGCCTTTTCCAACAGAAAAGAAAACACCAGGAGCCTCAAAACCCTTCTGACATCTAAAATAAAGATAACACTGCATATATCGTTTTTTTTACTCTTATGTTACGTACTGCAGCTGGACTTCAACTAAAACACAAGGGCGTGTCCTCGATTAACTGAAGGGCACATACAAAGCGGTGGATCGTTAGCGCTTCAGTCAGATGCCCTCTAATCACACAACCACAGAGCTGTGAATGACAGTCACATGGACTGCCAGAGGGGGTTTGGAAGTCCCGGCTCAGCTGTGTTGATCTTTTATTAAAGCCAACAGACTCACAGCGAGGCTCAACTCGTCAGCTGTTCTGTTTTTGGACCTCACATTAGAGATGGTACAAGCGCAGTTGGCTGCAAAGTGCTAAAGTAATTTGGCAAAATTTTAACATGACATGGCACATATATATAAAGTGTGTGTGTATAAAAAAAACACAACCCCAACTCTTATGGGACACTTATAGGAAGTTCAGCTCCGGTTTGTGTGACCATTTCTCCAAGTTTTTAATGGATTTCCTCCAGGAACTTCACTTTCCTTAAACATTCCAAAAAAAACCTGGTGTAGACTAATTGGTGTTTCCAAGTTGTCCAAAGTGTATGGGGGTTGCAAAGAGTTGGAACCGCCCCCCTCCATGAGGGTGACCCCTGCCTTACCCCACTGAGTTACCTGGGATAGGTCTGTTGTGACCTTACACAGTATAAGCTATAATTTTTTTTAAACAAATGCTTTTTTGAATCTTAGTCAATGATCACGTACCTTATATTAAATATTGTTTAGGCCATTGGCATGGCACAGAGGTTAATATCACCATGTTCTCATGTGCAACAGACAGATTACTGGAATTCTTCATTGGCAAGCACTTCATCAGTCCATGGAATCAACATTGTGGTTTTGGGCAACTTCTAAAACATAAAAAATTAGAGCACAATGGTGGGAACAGTCCAGGAATCATGACTTGTGGCTGAGCCAGGTAAAGCACGTCCTGTCATCAGGCAGTGGCTCATAGCTGATTTATAGGATACTTGATTTGAATTGGATCCAGAGATGAAACCACCGAGGATCGGAAAGGAAATTTGCTCGGGCAGAACAAACAAGTGGGAGTAATGGCCAGGTATGTATTCAGTAAACCACTTTAATATGTTCCTACTCCTCTCTCTTGGGAAACCCATCCATCAACTTGAAGGAGGCAAAGTATTGGCTGTTAGGGCTAAAATTGCCATGTTCATAATTGTGTTGTGTTATAAAGTGGCATAGTAATAACTATATACATAGGAAAGAAATAATTTTGCAACTGCAATTGAAAAAACTGCTTGTTTATTTCTGTAAAAGGGTTCCTCTGAAAGCCCCAGATCAAGTTTTTGTTGACTCTGCTTTAAAGGGGACTAAGGTCGACTAAAAGAGGAAACACACACAAATGCATCAGAGAGGACTAATAGTCAAACAACAGCTGGCATGAATCACTACATTATACAATTTAGAATCACAATACTATTAGCTTTGATGAGAATCTGTCACAAAAAAAGCTAAAATGTCCAAATTAATATGCTGATCAACAAGTGTTTTATAGCGTGCTGCTTCAAGAGACGTTTTCATCTGGTCGGGTCACTGGGTAAATGGCATTACAAGGAAGGCAAATCACTTACCAGTAAGGTATGATAAAATACATAAATAAAAACCAGTTGCAAAGTGGGGACCGGCAACAGCTGCAAAGGGGGGACCGGGAAAAAGCTGCAAAGCAAAGAACAGTAAGACTTTAAAGGATCTTTGCATCCCCCTCTTACACTGTTATTCCAACAGATCCCGTCTTTTGCGCCATAATTATTCCCACACAACGCACTAAGACTGTCCAGTAGTCAGAGGAGAGGGTTGTTGAATTGCTGCTCATGGGTCCTTTATTCAACCTAGAGTTCAGGTTACCAAGTTTTACATGTTCATAGTCTATGTGGGTTTCTTACGGGTTCAGTTGATGGTTTGGCTCATCCAAACTGCTGTAGTGGTGAATAAGTGTGTGCTGGCCTTGCATCATCACAACCCTGACTTAATACCTCATACACATGACAGCTTAGGAAACTAACACCACCACTATGTAACTGATTGTGGCCATGTTTTCCAAAACATCAGAGGTGTAAAGGTGCGACTCTACAGAGAATACTGCAACAACAAAGAGAGCAGACGAAGACAACAAAAAGAGCAGACGAAGCAGGACAAACAATTGAGAAAACACAGAAATAAGGTTTGCGATATGTCCACGGGTTATTTAGACTGCACAAACTCAACAAACACTGTTCAAATAAACAAATCAGTTTTTAATGGAACAGGACTTGTCGTTTCTGTGATGGAAATGGTGACTGCTTTCCTTCACCGGTTCCCAGCTGTAGTGAGTCACTCCTACTCCCAGCGAGTCCGGGAAAAGTGACAGCAGGCTGCAACGACCTCCACTGTTTAACACGCGCTGGTTTGTGTCAGAGCGGTGACAGGAGGTAAATGCTTAGAGGAAGTCCAAGGTCAAGGTCCTCATTATAAGGCTGGGTTTCTGATGAACCAGACCCGACATTAACCAGGCAAGTCGACATCACAATAAGTTTAAATGGCTTTTTGAAACCTTTCATCTTTAAACAGTGGCATTCACAAAGAAAGTAAAAAAATTAATTGCTGAAAGAGTCACACACTTGGATTTACTGCGCTAGTCATCTAAGTAATTGCTAAGAGTGCCAAGTGCCCTACATGTAAAATAAGGCTGGTCATGAAGTATAGTTGGGGAAAAGGTCAATGTTTAAGTCGTAAAAAGCCTGTGACCTTTGTAATACCCATTTCCACCCACTTCCCCTGCCTCTACACCCACATACACTCACGGGCCATAACGTGATACTAACGATTAGGGAATAAGTACACAGGTTGTGGACTGGACTGTCTTTTCCCTTCGCTCTAACCAATCGTGCTTAATTCCCCTTCTACATGATTGCTCTTGTGTTTTCTAGATGCAAATATGGACATGAACTAAAAGCCCAAATGTCAGTCTTAATCATAGACACAAGCAACCAGAGAACCTCCAACCAGAAACAACCAACCATGACGGAGTGCACTTTCTAACATGTTCGGTTAAAACCCTGTTACTAACAATCGTACTAGCTCTATCTCGACTAGTTTTAAAAACAAACAAAAACATCCAGAAACTCCTTTGGGCATTTTCACATTAGGCACAATTGATTTAAAGCAAGAACGGGAACAATTGCTCTCCCCTCCCCCTCTATCCAGTGAACACATTATTTTTATTCTGTATACTCGGGTGCGCTTGCATAATTACTACCTCTGATCCAGCAGGTGGCAGTATACACCTACTTGGGCTGCGAGCCGCCATTACACACAAACGAAAGAGACCAAGGAAGATAATTTTTACGATATGCCTAATATTACTGATATTTTGGAAAAAAAATCAGTTCCCAGAGTCTCCTTTGATAGACTCCAACCCCCGCGAACCTGAGTACAGAATAAAGCGGTATAGACAATGAGAGAGAAATTCATATTAATATTTCCAAAATTCCACGGATAGTTTGCATAAGTAACTCAAATAGGCCTTTAATGAAAGCAAATGACTTTAAACATTTTAAACTTTCCTTAGTCTTCTCAAAACTCGACCTGAACCTCCTGGCTCAGTGCCAAGATCAACATCAGTCAAATACAGGCAACATAATAAAAGGGGACGTCACATTTTTATAAAGTTATTGACCTTCACTGAGACAGTATTGACTTTGTTTCAGACGACCAGCGTGACGGACCTCCAGGCTCCAATCCTTTAAACACGTACTTCACAGCCAGCTGACGTCTCGCTCCAGGGTAGCTCTGGTGTAAAAACACCAACACTAAAACAAGACCCTTTTAATCCATTCTGATGTTGTGTATAAAAGCCAAAAACAATACATCCCATGCTGTCTCGAGTCTTCCTGTCTCTTTGTAATGGTGCAAAGATCAAAATGAGATCAAGGCCTCATGCCAGGTTCATCCTGAACACATCAATCACCCAGGCAATGCCCCTCATGACATCATGGAAGGCAACAGCTTTACTGCTCTACTCGACCATTGGGTTCGGTTTTATAGACGAGGGATTTGTTCATATCCATACAGGGCGACATTGAGACCTGAGGATGAATGAAAGGAAATAAGATGACACCACACACACACACAAACATACACACACACACACGTCCGCTCATCTCCCTTTCAAAGGCTACTGTCCTCTTTCGATGCAAAAACAATCATGTCCATTCGATCACAGCGGAAGAGGAAACGGAATCTGTTTCCCCTTTCTACAGCAGAAAAAGACAGTCTCTCTCTCTCTCTCTCACACACACATTATCAGTTCCCTCAGGAAGCACATCCTCAGGGCAAACACAGATACAGTCAAGACTGTGTGAAGATAACGTGTTGGCGTCAGAACTAATCTGATGGGATTTGTAAGGCGTCTCAAAGGAGGTCACAGACAAATATGAAGATCAGTCACGCTAAACGATACAAATAAGAATTCTTGGACACCAAAACATCAATTAAATGTCGCACAGGACAAGCATCTCTCACACACACACACAAGCTCTAATGGTGTCTGCTGTACTGCTAATCCTATCACAGATTCTGTAACTAACTAGCAAATATCTTTAATGTCAGGCAGTAAAGCAGGTAGTTCATGTACTGAAGGCTAGTGACACCAACCCTGCACGTGTGGCAGCTGGAAATATTTACACGTATCTAATCTGGTCCAACAAGCTTAAATATCTCTCCCCAGTCCTAACACACTGATACACACCGAGTGTCTTGTGATAAAACACAACAGTCGCTTTAGCACTTGCCAGAGCGTCCGAGCTCAAAGTGTAACGTGGCTCCAAACACTGGAGATACACTGGTCGTATGAGGGAAAAAAAATATTACTCCTGAGAGTTTGTCTCTTAAGCTAGCTTTTTGGGGCTTTTTATATTAAATGACTTCAAGTTTCCTTTCTCGGTCACAATTTAAGGCTTGAAATATCTCAGATCAGTACATTTCAAAACTCATACTGAAACTTTGACTATGGGATAGAGTCAATGTAATATTTTTAAAACTTTACTTTTCCTTTTAAATTCTCAATTTTAACATTACCATTTAATCTTAATTAAATTTGTACCCCAACTTCACCCTTAACTTCCTAATTTTAACCTTAATTTTCTCAGTACATTTATTCCAGATTTTATCCTTAACTTTATTTATAACTTTCCAATTAACAGTGACTTTACCCTTAAAATTCTATGTTTAAACGTAACATTACCCTTAACTTCATCTTAACCTTACACATACCATTAACATTCCATGTTTAACTACACCTAATTCTAACCTCAACCTTCCTCTGAACTTTAAATCTAAATTTACCCCTTTACCTCAATACTTATTGTAATCCTGACTTTAGCTTACCTTTTAGTGTAATTATTGATATAGTTTTATCCTAAACCCCAACCCTGAATTAACTATTCTAATATTGATATTAACATTACCCGCAAATTTCTTATTTTAACCTTAACTTTATTCTTAGCATTAATTTAAATTTTAACCTTAACTTTACAAGTTACTTTCCATTTCTAACCTTAACCTTCTTATCTTACCCTTAATTGTAATAATTAAAACTTTAACCTTTGCCCATAACTTTATATTTGTATCATTATCCCTCTGATCTTTACTTAAATTTTCCCTTAACTTCACCGTTTACTTTATTCTCCGAGCTTAAAAAATAAAGAACTTTAGTGGAGCAATGAAAATATTTCAATTAACATGTTTTTCCTTAATAAAGTTGTACAAGTAGACATTTATAAGCAAAATTATTAGATTTATTTGGTCACAAAGGCCACAATAATAATGTTTCACAATATAATGTGTAGTAGTAAACTTGATTTGAAGTTTTTCCTCCTTGGAGAGAAGCACCTGTTTTCTCCAGTGATAAATGAATCTCTACACATTAGGCACAGAAACGTAGATTTACTGTTTCTGTACAGCACTTAATTAAAAGTAAAGATCGCCACAATAAAGGCAAAGTTGCCTGGTTTTGTCTGCGATTTGTGCTAAAACGAGCCATTGGAATGTTCTCTGTCTGTTTTAATTTTCTATAACTACCATGTGACTGCAGGACAGTAAACTGGTCTAAAGACAAGAGAACAAGAGAGAGACAGAAAGACAAAGAAAGAAAAAAGGTTGACAGGAAGGCCCGCCCACTAAAAAAAAAAAAAAAAAAAAAACAGGTTTACTTAGTACAAAGAGAGACGAAGCAGTACGCGCGCACTGGCTCGCTTTTAAAATATGATTTCTGGGATATTGGATATGATGTGCAGGCGCCAGGGAGCTGGTTATTATGATGAACCTTATTTTTGCACAAAAAAAAAAAAAAAAAAAAAAAACGAGCCTGTTTGGGCTGATTCTTGTAATACTTTTTCCTAAATATATTTAGCAGCTCACATGAATCTATTTTTTAAGCTGTGAACACAAGTGAAATGCTCACAATCCCGAGCCTGATTCTTATTTTAACTCTTTACGTAATCATAATTTTAACTTAAACAACTCTATTTAAACATGTCTACAGTAAAAATCAAATTTTTCCTAGACAGACTTGATTTTTAATTCTTATTTCCTTAATTTTAACCTCAATGGTAAATACTTTAGCACAGTTTTTTGTTTGCCCAGTGATTGCGAATTAAACGGAGACATATAACAGTTAAATGTCCCATTCTGTATTTATCTAGGCCAGCTCACCATCAATGCATGTCCTGGGTAGGTTTTTCCTGACAGGTGGTGGTCAAGTTTCAAACAAATATCCTTCGCAGCTGGACGAATGAACGGCTCCCCGATGTCTGAACACTTCTTTGCCTCTGCGATATGCAAATGGCCACTAAATATGACGGCGTTAATGCAGCGACATTAACTGAAGCTGCAGAACTTATCTCTTACCTCCGACCGCCTAGTCCAGATATTCTCCTTTAAAAATAACTCCCTGGCCTGTCCTTCAGAATTGAATGTTTAGTCTCCAAATGCTGAATGAAACTTTGAAGCCTCATTTGTTCGCTTCTCTCCGCATATCACACACAAGAGATTTGGAGCATTAGCATCCCCAGAACGATGGAACCGTATTTTATACAGCTGTTGTCGTAATTTCGGTTGAAATTTGCTCTTTATCACCCTTCTCCCATTATCTCTTATCTTCACTCCCTGTAGGGCTTTTTCAGCTGCCCCGGTGGAAAAGCAATGTTTGTTTATTCATTTTTACAGTCGTTTTTTCTTCTAACTAGCCATCTAGCGTTTCATCTGCTAAAAATGACCACATGTGTATTCAATTTTTAAATACACAACATTTTACTAATGAATTAATAGAATTTTTCTTGTAAAGTGTAATGCAGTTTGGTGTTTCCAGGAAAGTAACCAACAGCACAATGCAGTGGGACAAGGATTGGGAACTCGATCCAGGAGAACAGCAAATTATGGCACAAATGATTTAATCTAGATAATGTTTGACAATATTTACCAATCACCTGAAATAAAATTAATAATAAATTGTCATCCAGACAATTTTTATATAACCTATAATAAATGTGAGCCTTTTTCAATTACCTAATCGCACAGGCACACCATACAATGTCAATTTCTACTCGGTTAATTTTGCAGCACTACTTACTACTGGCTGTAATCTTAACTTCCCCCTCAGCCTTAACTTTTACCTAAACTTTAACAATATTTCTTAACACCGTGACTATTAAAAAGAGGCAGCTGTTCTCCCAGATGTTTTTGCTCTTCCCATCACTCTGACTCAAGACGAATGATAGCTTGCATCAGTTCATTTATGTTAGCCTAAATATGACAAAAAAGTTATTGTTTTTAAAGTTTTTTTTTTTTTTTTTTAAATATAATTGTGAGCTTTAGTTAACATAATTAGAAATGCTGGCTAACTATTTAAAATCATACCCTTACTTATTCATCACTTATTACTGTGTAGACTGTTCAATGGTGTGAAGAAGAGACTTGATCAAATTGAGATATTTCCCAGCAACTGAGCTAAAAAATCTGGTTAATTACATGCTGATGCAACTCTAAGACCTAACTTGCAATATTAAAAAAATTAAAATGAACACTGCTTTTAAATAGCAAACAAAGGATAAAAATGTAGAAGCGTTGCATAGAATGTCTAAGTTAAATACCAATAATCCCTCTAGTTTAGTAGTTGCCCAATCCACTTCAATCCAATACAAGATATATGCGATTTACTTTATACTAGCATTACCCATAGCAAAGAAACTCCAAGATGAAATCTCATGTTAATCTCCTTTGTCTCCTAGACAGAAATGAGCCATCTTTGAGACTTGCATCTTTTCAAAGGTGTATTAAATGTGGCTCATTACCTTTAAATTTTAAAGATAGTTTATATTTGTCTTGTGTGTGACTCACATATGCAGAAATGAGCCGTCTTTAAAACTTGAATAAGATTTTAGCTGTTTTCTCAATCTTCTCAAAATGTGTCTCAAATATGGCTCATTACTTCTAAATCATATTTGTCTTGTGTGCGACTAAAATTTTGTTTCCCCAATGCAGTGTTTCCCCACATAAAGTATACAGTACTTGTAAACTGTGTATTTGGGTTTTCTGATATGTTCTGATATGAAAGTTTTGTTTAGTGATGTGTGTATAGTTAGTTAAAATGAAATAAAATTGAGTTCTTTATATTGAAGCATATATTCTGCTGGAAATATGTCACTCTATATTGCACAATCCTGACTCGAACGCTTTTACAAATGTGTACAGCCTAATTAATTTTATTAAAATTAAACTGCCTAATGGCAAACTTACTTTACATTCTGTACAAATGTATATATTTTTTTCGAGAAGTGAAGCAATGAGTTCAAGTTTGTGTACAATGATTTCTGTAAACACTTATCATTTAAGACCAAACCTATTTTTGATTATACATTTATGAATAAATGCTCACCATTTTTTCATGGCCACCCAAATAAAGCCTACAGTACAGATAGATTCTAATAAAGATAAACATTTGCAGGCTTGGAGCATGTGTGGAAGAAATTGTAGAAAATTAAGTGACCAGACTGTGTTGTGTTTGTTTTTTTTGCACCGAATTTAGGATAAATTATTATTAACAAGGAGTCAAAAACAAATTAAAATTACAGAGTCTGTGGTAAAAAACAAACAAACAAACAAACAAAAAAAAAACTGTGGTATACACAGCTTACGTTTGTCCTTAAACTCCAAAAGGAACTCAATGCTACCTGTGGGTGGTTTAGCACAGTGGTTCTCAAACTTTCAAGCCAGCGACCCCTAATTGAAGATCGACAAGATCTCGCGACTCCTACTATCAAAAACAAGCAAAAAACATAATCTGTGCACAGTATTTTGACTACATTTACTATACATCGAAATAATTTTGGATTTTTTAAATTTGCAAATAACAAATTTATCCATCTCGGCAGTTGCGGTTTTCACATTCAGTTGTGCGCTATAGCAAAAACTAGTGAGCCAGTCGATGCACAGTGACGTTTACAGCAACACTTAGTTTAAACACTCACACTCAATCAGTAATATCTAGTTTAGTTGTAATACTGAAAAATGTGTGTATTATATTCATGAAAAAAAGACAATTTTCTAATCCCTCTCATGACCCCTTAAAATTATTCCGCGACCCCCGGTTTGTGTGGATTAGCATATTTAGGTAACTAACATTTGTGATGTTGAATTATAATTTTTTTTTTTTTGGTAAAAATCAGTCAGCTGGTACCAGTATTATTATTAGGCTGGTCCCAAGTTAACCAGTGTGGTTTACAATATTAAATGACTTTTTACCTTTTTTTTTTTTTTTTTAAATACTAAGTTAATGATGTTACTGCATGATCAGTTTTTGAAAACCAGTAGTTTTATTATATTGTTCAGTGTTTAACAGTAGTTACCAAAACAGTTAACTTTAGAGACATCAGTTAATTATATTCTATAAATAAACACCTATATGTTTGTTTGTGTTAAGGTTATCTTGGTAATTATATACATTTTACTTTAACTGGGTTCTTTTCAGAAGCATGCCACCTCAGGAGACCAAGAATGCAGGAGAATGTTCCGGAGTCTCCATCAGCACCACGTCATCAGTCAGGTAAACACCAGCCCATGAGCTCAAGATCACCTTTCAACTTTCAGAATGTTGGAAATAGAGTAGCTGAATGGCGTTTAGGTAAATCTCAAATGTTTTAATATATATATATATATATATATATATATATATATATATATATATATTGTTCCATTAGATACTAAGCAACTCCAGGAGTTGCAGACGTTGCAGACATCCATCACAAGTAAGATGAAGCTGGTGAGAGAGAACTTTTCCTGGCTTTTGCCCGTTCCTGTAGCCCTTACATACAGCAAGCAACCAATTTTTCTTTAAAATTTTTCATCTCCTTTTTGACTGATTCTTTTCACTGGACGACTGTCACAATACTGTGGACTTTGTGTAACTCCTATATAAATCATACTATGAGTTGAGCAGTGTGACACTTAATATCTTTGTCAGGTTGTGTGACATTTTGTATCATTCAATGTCTTGATTTGCCAGATTTTGCTGCTGTCTGTTATATTGTGTGAATTGTAAATTTATTACAGATTTATTGAGGATTTAAAACTATGATATTCCTAATTTGTGTTTTATGCATCTCATTTATATCTGACTTTAAACTCATTAAATATGGCTTTATAGCTCACTTGCTTCTCTCCTACAACTGCAGTTCTGTTTCTCATGTACACCTTAGATTTCTCAAATGTTTCTCAAAGTATGTCCCGCTTTGTGTCTCAGTTATGTCTCTTTGTTTCTCCTAAGTGGGGTTTAGGAGAAATAGAAAAGAGAAAGTTGAGCTTGTAATGAGACAGCTCAATTCAGTCTCATGAGACAAGAAAAAGCTTATTCTGAGCAACAACATTTTGCTATGGGTAGTACCCGTCATTGATAGGAAAAGGGTTTATAGAAATAGATAAAAGGTTAAAGTTAAAAATAATCCAAAGAGCTTTAATGTAATCAGTGATAATATTATTTTAGATTGAAGCCCACATACTGTACATGTCTGTCTGTCTTTCTGTACAGCAGAACTCCCTGTCTTACTTATTAATACAAAGAAATCACATCTGTAAGGTTGAGAATCTTACGCCTTGTTTACACTAAGTTGTACTTCTTTCATCGTCAGACAAATACACTCCCTGTTTGGTTATCGGAGAGTGAATCACAGATGAGATGAAAAAGGAAATCGGATAAAGTTTTGTCTTTCAACGACCCCAGCATGTTAAAATTCACTTATTATTCACTTCAATTCACTAATCCCGGTAAAAATATTCAGTTGAGCTTTTCTAATTAATTTCTGTTGTTGCAGGTGTTTGTTTACATTGAGCAAGTAGCTTATTTTAAAGTGGATTATTAAATCCGGCACATTACAGTTCATAACATCGCTTTTACTTAACATTTGATTTAATTTGGCGCAGACTGAACTTCAGGCAAATACCCAAGGACTGCCAAAGTTTCATAAAATTCCATCCAGCAGTCGATTTAGAATGTGCACAATTAAAATAAAAAATAAAAAATGATTTTAATTATGGTGCAGGTTAAACTTCAGGGAAATACCCAGGATCTGTCAGTTTCATTAAATTCTGTCCAGACAGTTTTGTGTGATGCTGGACAGACATACAGACAGATAATGTCCGTGTGTATGAAATGTAAAGTCATCATTGAAAGAGTGAGTTTTGACCAATGGACAAAACATATTCCCTTTAAAATATCAGCTAACTTCCAGGTTTGGAGGTTAAATCCAAAAATAGTTTTATATGGAAGGACGATAGTAGCTAGTTGGGTTTATAGGTCTGCTTAGGCATAAGTAAAAGAACATGGATGGTTCAGAAGCAATGCACAAAGACCTAGAAGTGAGAGTGTGTTGTTTAAGACAACATAACATTATCAGATGTGTGTTCTTACTGAAAGTGCTTTTGTGACTGATCGTCAATGTGGGTTTTGGCAGGAAGCTGCTCTCTCCCAAGTACTGCAAACGTACAGACCTACTCTTACACATGATGTGACCCACAGTTGGTTTAATTAACAAATCATAAGAACCCCTGTGGCACGGAGTAATGCATATAGTTAAAAATTCCAGTGCTACTACCATCTGTTTTCACCACTCGTAAAATATCTCAGAAATATCTGTTGTAGAATAAGATTGGTCTTTTATGATCAAACCAGAGGAAAAAACTGAGTAATCATGAGGAAGAAATTCTTCTGTGTTACACCAGATAGTGATTATGAGCCAATACACACCTCCAACTTTAAAAAGTTGAAAAAATTTGGTTCCAGGCCATTGATGGCTCAGTGGTAGGTTTCTTGCCCACCATGCATAAGGGCTTGGTTGGATTCCCACCTAATACCCAAATCTTAGCCACTGAATGCAGTGCTGGTCCCAAGCTTGGAGAAAATGGGAGGGTGAAAGCCTGTGCCAAGTTGTTGCGCGGATCAGGCGGCCTACTGTGGTGACCTATCATCAAGAACACTTGGTAGAAAACCACTACAAATTGTGTGGTACCTTGGGACATCTATTGATGGCATGTTTTTCTAGGAATTATAGTAACAGCATTGCACGGCAACAACAAAACCCTCTGTGTAGGAAGGCCAGATAAAAAGAAATGTCGAAGTCAAAGATGTTAATACACGGTTTAGCTAACATCCAGCTACCCTAGCTTTTAACACAGCTGATTTGGCATTTTGAGTGTTGCCATAGTAACAGATTGTCAGTGATAGGTCGGTGGTTATGGTTTTGAGCTTTTGAGAACATGGAAGGCAAATAGATGGAAAGGGAAGGAAAAGAAAACCATAAATCATCTTGACAGAAGCTAGTTTTGTTAAAAGGAAGTTCTAAGGGAAATCTTTATCGAGCCAAAACTGTGTCAGGTTTAAAATGTTTATGCGATGTGTTTGAGCTCGACGAGCCAAACCACAAGTTGATTTATCCTGGCACGTTTAGATGCAAAACAAAGTTTACGAAGGCAAACAGAAATAAAACTAAAAGGAAGAAAGAAACTAAAATGAAAGTGACTCATCTGAAAAGAGTGAGATCTTATATGCTATGACATCAGTATCTGATTGCAACACGTTAGTCACACGCTAAAGAAAAGAAAAGCTTATGAGAAAGTTATCTTGTTTCAAGAAGTGTGTAAAAAGCCTTCGTAAATAGCGAAAGTGACGAGAGATTTCTGTGAAAGTGTGTGTGTGTGTGCGCGCTCTGTAACGCAGTAGCAGGATGGTGCAATTTGGGTCTCTCTACATGAACAGCTTTAGGACAGCACAGAGTGGCCTAAATTTTTTTTTTTTTGTGCCATATTTAAGGGCCCTAGTCAGGGAGGTGACCAAGAACTAGGGTTGGGTATCGTTTGGGTTTTTTTCAATACCAGTGCCAAATCGATACTTTTAAAACGGTACCGTTGCCAAAACTGTGCCTGAACCGATACTTTACTAAAGCCACAAAATGATGGTGGATGACGCAAGCATACATATATATTGAACAATTTTTTTTTTTTATTCTCCTTAGTCAGATTAACCTTTTTTGCAATGGTAAATGGGGTCACTGTTGTAGTACTACTAGTACTAGCTGGAAAGCCATAATTATAAACAAAATGCATGTTACATTAGTATTTTAAAAACCGTTTGACCATTTGTTAGCATGAATGCAATATTTGCATTTTGCAAAAACATTGCATTAGCCTACTACTAACCTGCGGGAAGGCTGCTGTCTTCAACATAATCGGTGGATTCCTTTTTGCTACGGTTGGTATGACTGGGACTGGTACCGATAGTACACACCGATAGTGCCAGCTGTTGTCCGCAAGCTGTCAAACCCCCCCTTCGCTTTTAAGTTTATTCCGTGTGCCCTCAACTGTTTTATTAGATTTGACGTGTTTCCTCCCTTTACACGCAACTGCTGTAAAACATTTGCTGCACGTCGCGGTTTTGGAATTCTTTCTTGTGAAATATAGCCACACTTTCGACCGTTTAGTTTTAGGCATTTTAACGAAAGTTGTTTAATTTAGCAAGCTAAGATAGTGGTAAACCACCTGCTGCCGTCAGAACAAGTGTAACGTTAGTTGCTGCATTTACGCGCATCTCGGATGGTCTCATTTCCTGATGATTTGTGCTTTTTTTAATCTAATATAAAACTTTTAATCTACAAAAATAAAATGGACAGTAACATTACTGCAACAATGTTTTGGATATGTATTATCAAAGCTTTCCGAAGTTCTCGAGATTTTTCTAATTAAGGAAATAATTTTTTTCCGATCATTTCTCACACCCCATGAATGCAGTATTTAAATTTTACTAGCGATTATGTGTGTTGATGAATCTGATGCTTATTAGAACTGCATCATTCAATCGACAGTTAAGGCATTTAAGTAGCACCGAAATGAGGCCCCGAAATTCGCATTCTGTTTCGGTCCGGTACATACCGGTTATATAGGTACCCAACACCCGTCTGGCACCTGAAGGACTCTCAGATCATTAGAAACAAAATACTCAGGTCTGATGAGACTCTGTGGCCACCATATAGGCCTGATTGGTGGATTGCTGCAAAAATGGTTGTCCTTCTGGAAGGTTCTCCTCTCTCCACAGAGGACCTTTGGAGCTCTGACAAAGTGACCATCGGGTTCTTGGTCACCTCCCTGACTAAGGTTCTTCTCCCCCGATCGCTCAGTTTAAATGGCCGGCCAGCTCTAGGAAGAGTCCTGGTGGCAGAAATTTTTCTGTAACCTTCCCCAGATTTGTGCCTTGAGACAATCCTGTCCTAGAGGTCTACAGACAATTCCTTTGACTTCATATTTGCTTTGTGCTCTGACATGACCTGCCAACTGTGGGATCTTATATAGACAAGTGTGTGTCTTTCCAAATCATGTCCAATCAACTGAATTTACCACAAGTGGACTCCAATTAAGCTGCAGAAACATTTTTAAGGATGATCAGGAGAAACGCCTGAGCTCAATTTTGAGCTTTATGGCAAAGGCTGTGAATACTTATGTACATGTGCTTTCTCATTTTTTTTTGCAAAAATCTCATGGCACCTTTTTTCATGTTGTCATTATGGGGTGTTGTGTGTAGAATTCTAAGAAAAAAATAATTTAGTCCATTTTAGAATAAGGCTGTGACATGACCGAAATGGGGAAAAAGCAATGCGCTGTGAATACTTTCCGGATGCACTGTATTTTATATTAATTGTAATTTTAACTTTAACTGTAAAGATGAGATCAACCTTAATTCCAACCTATCTTAACTTCATCTTACCTTTAACATCCTAATGTTAACCTTATCTTTTACATTATCTTTAACCTTATGTCTACTTTTAATACCAACTATTACCTTGTACTTTACCCAGCATTAGGTAAATCATTCATTTAAAGGTGAACATTTTTTTCTAATTTAATTTTTAAACATCCAAAATTCTACCAGTAACCTGAAATTCAACTTTATTTCTAACTTTAACTCTAACTTCAACCTTCACTCTGGCATTAACCTCAACTTTTGCCTTATGTTTGTGCCAGAAAATATTAATTCTAACTTTAGTCTTAATGCTAATATTAAAGTCCAGGTAGAGTTTAATATTAAAATTAATTATAACTTTACCGTTAACTTTAATTCAATAGACCTTAAGTTTAACCATAACTTTTAACCATAAGTTTAACATTGTTTCCAAATTAGTCATAAACATTAGTTTTTACTCCTATTTTACTCTCACTTTTAATTTCGACCCCAATGTTAAGCCTTACCTTAACTTTAGTCGTAACCCAGCAGGATTACTCGAACTAGTTTTGCATGTTTACTGCATAACTTCGAACAAGTCTTGGTTTCTTTCAGTTAAGAGCACAACTTAAATCTCAGGTGCACAGCTTTATATCATGCAAATCAACATAGATTTTATATATGACAAATCAAATAGAACCCAAATATATTTTGTAAATGGCTGTGCCCAATGCAAGTTTTAAAAACAAACCTTGCTGTAAACATAGAGTACACTAATAGCACTTGGCGGCGTATATTTGGGTCTGGTCCAGAGGCCTGGCATAACTTAGCACGGTTCAGAGATCTGATTTCAGCTTACAGTATCAAACCTGATCCAGCCATGCCTTTAAAGCTTTGCTGGCTCACACGCCCCTACATACTAGCCTTCACCAGCCTTCACAAACACCACGGTGGATCATTCCCAAAGGTGACCTACACTTATTTATATTAGCAGACACAGGCAGACGCTGAGGAATACTGTAGCATTCATTGTGCCAGATGACGTACACTAAGCCAGACTCAACAAACAGCTTTAGGACCTTGTGATTTGTGTTTTGCCACGTTGTTACCTTTTCTTAAGCAATCTTTTAAGGCGAAAGCCAGTTAATGACTGATGCTAGTTGTTTGTGTAGCTAGCTTGCAGCCATTAAGTCGTCTTTACAGTTAATATAAATGTAGCGTGACGGTGCAAACATTTAAGGAATATCATTATTTTCCCCAGAGGGTCAAGCAATTTCTTAGTAAAGGATATCTTCAGCTAAAATTATACTCCATACCATCTAAAGTTAGCATCAACTGTAAACTTAAGGAAAATAAAAAGGTCTTTAATCAGGACTTTTCTTGTAATCATTGTGTACATGAATAAACCAAGGTTCGGGTTGTCTGACCGTTTGGCTCTATTCTGGAATTCACAATAGAGAGTTCATACACATTCATATAGAACTATCTAAAGTAATAATTTGTACAAAACATCTAGAAACAGAAAAACATCTACAAACTTCTATAAATGTTTACAAATCTCTTCAAACTTTAAGAGCCCCTAAAATAAAAAAAAAATCTAATCTTAAAATTTTTTTAGAAGCATCTATAAACGTCAACCTTCTTTAAATATCTACAAAACATGCGCATCTAAAAATTTCTACAAAATTCTAGAATTTGAACATGTCCAGAAATCTCTGCAAGCATCAAAATCTACAAAGACCTAGAAACTTCTACAAACGTCAGAAACATCCACAAAAAAAGCGAACGTTTCTAAACATTTTAACGAACTTCTAGAAATTTCCAAAATATCTTTCAGACACTTTTTGTATGAGTTCACGCATGACATGTTCGGTCCTAAAAAAAAAAAAGAAAGAAAAAAAAACTCACTGGTGTGGTTGCTCCGTTAGTGTGGCTCACATGAACAAATGCGAACATTGCCATCATGAGACGACTTAAAAAAGTGGGTCTCGGTCAGCTTTCAAACAAACTCTGGTGCGGTTTGACAGAAATTTAAACCCATCATTAGAAGCCCCCACACAATTTCTAGAAAAATTTCTAGAAAAAAGGGCCAAATTATTTACAAATCTCCAAGAACATAGAAAACTCTTAAAACAGGTAGAACATAAATATTATATAAAAGTTCCTACAAATGTTTTCAAATACAGATTTTTTTTAAAGAATATTTAAAATTAAGAAATTACAAATAACTAAAATAAAAATCGAATTCAGATTTATTAGTAATGAAATTTATGTGGTTACATTTTAATCCAAATCTGTAATATACGTATAATACGTAATAGATATTTTAGACATTAGACATTAAGATCCATTTAAAAATCAAACTGGTTCATCTTCTGGTTACAATGACTGTTCCATAGATATCCTACAAACATTCAACCTCTGGTGCCCGAGATGTCATGCTAATAAGAATCTTCAATGGACACGCAGCAACATAACGTCCCCACAAACTAGCGGTAAATATAGTTTAAGGGACAATTTGGTCCCCCTTTCCCCGCAAAAAATAAAGAGATATATAGATAGAAGATTAAACTTCTGCTTTACAGCACACAGCTCACTCAGCTAAAGGTCAACTGAAAGTCAGATTTCTCATGAGGGGTATACGATCTTAGCTTCATTTCCATCCCCAGCTGTCTGGCCCGTGAGCGGTAAATCATCACAAACAGGAACTAAAGCAGGGTGGGACTCCCAAGCTGTTTTATATATAGTCTGTTTTTGGCGTTATTTTTTTTTCCATAATCGCACTGATACAGCATGTTTCCTCACAGCAGGGGTGCCACACACCCTTCTTCTTTATGGTCAGAAGGTCATACACACACACACACACACAAAACCCTAACACAAATGTACAAAACTACGTATAGACATCTGCACAGATTATATATCTGTTAGGGAAGATATAAATAGCCAAGATGGGTGAAGTCCTCTCTTGCACAAACTCAAGTGCTTACTAAACTAGACTTCTGAGAAAGGTGACCTGCTAGTAAGAACGGAGAAAAAACACCTAACACACATGCACACACATGCACACACATGCACACACATGCACACACATGCACACACATGCACACACATGCACACACATGCACACACAGTCTTGGGGCTTCACAAAAGAACTGTTGTTGTTTAAGATCAAAGCAAACTGAAATGCTTGTAAAGCTAGAAAATTAAAAGATGAAAATGTTGACCGAACAAGTGCACAGAATTGGAATATGGAGTGCAATTGATGACAAATTTCACTAAAACACACAGCCCAACAAAGTGAAAAGATTCAATTATGTGTCCCTTACAGCACAAAGAAATTTTTTTTCCCCGCAAATTCCAGTTAGGAAGCTGGGGTCAGAGCGCAGAGTCAGCCCCGATACTGAGCCTAGTGGTAGCTTGGCGGTGCTGGTGCTCAAACCACCGATCTTCTGATCAGTAACCCAGAAACCTTAACCTGCTTGAGAGACCACTGTGCCAAACATCAGATGGACCTCTCGCACCCTAACCAACAAGCTACCACAAAAGACGTGTTGATCAGTGTTGGGTGTTACGCGTTACAAACGAACCAGACAGCAGTCATTCCGATAGTGTGTGTGTGTGTGTGTGAGAGAGAGTCGTCCTACAAGCCCCGCCCCCGATAACCTAACCCCATCTGTTATTCCTGCTGTTATACCCCTATCTGACCTACGCAGTTTGACTCTTGGTGAGAAGCGGTGTTCTGCACTGTGAGCCGCCACGAGTAACTGCCCGAAGTTCTGCAAGTCTGGAAGCTTCCGCGAGGACAGATGCGCGGAAAGATAGAAACGTACTCACAGCGGCAAAACTCGCGGGGAATCGTGGCGAACCGTACTTACGGCCACCGCGCGAAACTACGTAGGTGAGATAGGGGTATTAGTAGTTAACAGATTATGGGCCAAAACTTCGCTGAGTGATGATGGTAGAATAATTATAAAGGTCTTGACTAAAACAACATGCATGAGGAATCACAAAGGAGTTTTCATTTTCTGCTATGGAAAAGTATTTGAACTAGTTACTTTTATCAGAAAGTAACGCTGTAATGTAACTGATTACTTTTTAATGACAGTAATTTTGTAATGTAATTAGTTACTTTAAAAAGTAACGTCCCCCAACACTGGTGATAATAAACCATTGAAGCTTTCCAGGTAAAAAAAAAATATATAATCTTAAGAACCCACAGACACATCTATTGGCTTTGGTGTACATTAGAATAAATATTGTAAATATTGTAAACATATAACACATAAGGACAGGATTAGCATATTAATATCATATCTTTAAATGCTGTACCACCGTGTAACATGCTTAGCAATATATTAAAACTAATTAACCTTTATTTTGGCAGGATTCTAATACCCATAATAAATGCTATACATTTTGCACACTTTTCACAAGTAATTTTCCAGTAGCTAGCAGGTAAGGGATCGATGCCTTTTTCGCGCATTGCTAATCAGGAACTTTGGGTCATTTTAAAATAGAAATAGAGGGTTCAAATGGTACATTTAAAACGTATTACATGCCAGGAAAGGGGAAATGAGATCTATTACAACTACAGAATCTGTTATGTCTCCCCCTTGTGGTCTCCCAATGCTAGTACACCAGGCAACACTCGCTACAATGTGAAACAGCTAGCAAACACATTAACCTCATAAACGTAACGTAAACGTAAAGGCGTAGATAAACATCTACGCCTTAACACCTGACAAATCAATCTCTCAGACATCCTAGTTTTGAGGTTTTTTATTAAAGCAACATCTCTACATTTACAAACCAGCTTTTTATTTTCTTCTTACATCGCTCAAATCGTTTTACGTTAAAGTTGCTACATTACTGTTGAACTCTAAGAGTAAACCTCTACGGTGACAACAATCGTTTTTGGCAGGGCTTCCAGGCGACTATACATCTCTCTCCCTTGCACACACTCCTACACGCCATTACACGTGAGCTAAAACGTCTCAGCGCTCTACTTCAAAGACTTCTAGCTCGAAAACAGAAAACCAGAACAAATATACAGAGACGGCCAAATCTTTTTCTTCCCTCCCAAACTTTACACACACTTTTGAAACATATGGAAACTGTATTTTTTTCACTCTCAAAGATCACTTGCTTGACTAAACAGACGAGAGGGGTGTATGGTTTCAAAACCTGCTAAATCTGACTGATCTGACCACGAAGGTCTCGCTGCACGCTGATGAATTAGGGAATCTTTCATATCAGCCTGAGCATGTCTGGACTTCTCCTAAAAGCTAGCATGGCATCTAACACGTGCACCCCTGACTGTGAGGTGCTGACCCACAGAATGGATTGGTAGTGATAACGCACTTAATACTGTACAGAGTCAAATCTGATTCTAGACTATCGGTCCTTGAAAAGGCAGAGCAGAAAACTGGGCCTGTTGCAGGAAGTACAAATCAAACCCAGATGGAGCTGCGAGGAAGAGAGAAAGCTGAAATAATAAAAACAAAACACACACACATAAAGGGAGACTTTCCATTCCATGGTTCTATGTGTGTGTGTGTGTGTGTGTGTGTGTGTATGAGGGTGGGTGCGCATGATTCCGATAAGCCCTACACACATGGGGATGGAGTCATGCTGTCCTTTTGGACAGGTTCAGATAAAGACTTGATGCTTTCCTAATGGCTTCATACTGCTCTTTCCTTCATCCTATAAACACACACACACACAAGTGATGTAGTGGTCCATTAAGTGGTCACTGTTAAAACAAAGCATTCAAGTGTACAAACTCCTCCAAATTGTAATGTGAGATGTGTGTCAAAGCCTTTGACTAAAGAGTGAGTGTGTGTGTGTTCGTTAACATGAATCGATGCGTCTATGGGACTGTTCATAATCCCACCCCAAGGAGAATTTTGACCACTTCCTCCTGTTCCTGCGGTTATTGTGTTTGCATGTCTGATTTTCATAATCGGTTTCCCAAAAAATAAACCTATTAGTAATGTAAACCACAGAACCTGTGAGCGGCAGGCAGACTCTCCAGATGCACAACACGCATATCCACTGACCATCTGCAGGACTCACAGAGACTTACAGAGAAAGAGAGGGAGACTCAGACGAAGAGAGAGAGAGAGTGAGTGAGACACTGCTGATATACAGGGAGAGCCACAGAGAGAAAGAGAGAAATTTGGGAGAAAAAAAAGAAATGGAGGTGAGACTCTATGACAGAGAAGGAGAGAGAGGGAAAGACTGCAAATAGCAAGAGAGAGAGAGATGAAACGAGGGAGAGGCTCTAAGACAGGTAGGAAGAGAGAGAGTCTACAGGACAGAGAGAGAGAGGCACTCATAATAGAGACAGAAGGACTCCATAAGAGAGAGGGGGTGACTCCGGGGCAGAGAGAGAGGGAAAGAGAGAGAGAGAAGAAATAAAAGAGAGAGGGAAAGAGAGAGAGAGAGAAGAAATAAAAGAGAGAGGGAAAGAGAGAGAGAGAGAAGAAATAAAAGAGAGAGGGAGAGAGAGAGAGAAGAAATAAAAGAGAGAGGTAAAGAGAGAGAGAGAGAAGAAATAAAAGAGAGAGAGAGAGAAAAGAAATAAAAGAGAGAGAGAGAGAGAAGAAATAAAAGAGAGAGAGAGAGAGAAGAAATAAAAGAGAGAGAGAGAGAGAGAGAAGAAATAAAAGAGAGAGAGGGAGAGAGAGAGAGAGAGAAGAAATAAAAGAGAGAGGGAGAGAGAGAGAGAGAGAAGAAATAAAAGAGAGAGGGAGAGAGAGAAGAAATAAGAGGGAGGGAGAGAGAGAGAGAGAGAGAGAGAAGAAATAAAAGAGGGAGGGAGAGAGAGAGAGAGAGAGAGAGAATAAATAAAAGAGAGAGTGAGAGAGAGAGAGAGAGAGAGAAGAAATAAAAGAGAGAGGGAGAGAGAGAGAGAGAAGAAATAAAAGAGAGAGGGAGAGAGAGAGAGAGAGAAGAAATAAAAGAGAGAGGGAGAGAGAGAGAGAGAGAAGAAATAAAAGAGAGAGGGAGAGAGAGAGAGAGAGAGAAGAAATAAAAGAGAGAGGGAAAGAGAGAGAGAGAGAAGAAATAAAAGAGAGAGGGAAAGAGAGAGAGAGGGAATAAAAGAGTGAGGGAAAGAGAGAGGGAGGAAATAAAAGAGTGAGGGAAAGAGAGAGGGAAGAAATAAAAGAGAGAGGGAAAGAGAGAGGGAAGAAATAAAAGAGAGAGGGAAAGAGAGAGAGGGGGAATAAAAGAGAGAGAGAGACTCCAGATAGAGAGGGAAAGCCATCCAGGAATATTAAGAAAGTCTGACAGGAGAAAGTGAGAGAAGGTGAGACTGGGTGAGGGGGTGAGGGAGTGAGAGAGAGAGAGAGAGAGAGAGAGAGCGAAAACAGGTCGACTTTTTGCTTTTAAGCCAAACTATTCTCTCAGAATGGCGCTCCTCCAGATATGATTCATGTGGGGGTTTTTTTCCTGCAGCAAGTTATGAGAAAGACAGAAAGTGAGCCGAAGACACCACAACACACACACACACACACACACAGGCGACTTGATAAGGGAGCAAATACATTTTTGTATCTGTTAAAATTAACATTAGTTCTGATTGATAGTGAAATGCTAACTCAGCAAAACTAAAACAGAAACCAAGCTGCATAACAAACGCGGATCAACTCAAAGGTGAGGGGTTAGTCCCATTTTCAAGGCGCGCGCGCACACACATAGATTAAAATACAGCACTGAATCATGAAGATGAGAAATGTTCAGGATAAATGTTTAACCCCCTAATGTACTACGTGAAATATTTTAACCGATCTGTCAACCCGTGTTTACAAAACTTGTTTGTAAACAGTTGCAAGTCTCAAGTCAATCCACGCGCAATGTGAATTTTTGTTTTGTTTTATTAAGTGCTCAAAGAGCATGCGCAAAAAAGTGCGCGGCGCAGTTACACTGTAGCACACGACGTGATTTTTTTTTTTTTACCCGTAGCCATGGCGACCCCGCGAGCGTTTTGACTCCACGCGCTACAATGAATCGCGAGGCACCTTTAAGAACAAAGTGAAACTTTTAACAGTCAATAAATGGATGTTTGAATTGGCACTCGCGCGTGCGCTTTTATCTCAGATGTAAGAAAGGAAAAGAAAAAAAAACAACGCAGCGCGCGCGCTTACCTTGACACGCGCTGTACGAGCCTCGCGCGACGCTTTCAAACCCAATCTGGTCTTCTCATTCAGGCCCGCGCGCATAGTCCGAGCGCATGCACCTCTCCCCCGCCCCCACGAGTCACGCGGGACTTCTTCCGATACTCTCAAATATCGCGAGAGCTCGGTCAAGCGGCCGGGATCACTATTTGTCAGGAAGGACCGAAAGAGTTTTTGTCAACGAGTGGAGCAAAATGTAGCAGGAAAAAACAAGCAACAAATATCCACATTTAACCGAAAAACATTTAAATATTAAACATACTATAATAATAATAATAATAATAATAATAATAATAATAGAAATATATAACATAAAAGTACTCTGTATCAAATAATGTGTAACGTTTTTTATTTTATATTACACACATTAATCTATTTGTCATTTTCTTATTTATTTATTTATTTATTTATTTAATCATTTTCAGTATTAGATTTATTTTTTGATTATATCTTAATCTGAGTGTCTGTGTATTTGTAAATTGCGTTTCAAACGTTCGTGTCCACCCAGTGGACACATCAGGAACTACATGTAATTTTCAGAATTTCCACGAGAGGGCGGTAAAATCATAGTAAAGGTAAATGTAGTCGTCAAACCAACACTGTTCATCCCATTTTTTTACAGTAAATTCTAACTTTGACGTTCCTTTTTACCCTTTATCTTTTATTTACAGCTATTCAAATACATTTCTTAATTTTAATCCTCATCTTTTCCCGCAATTAGTAGCAAATTATTTTAATACGTTTCAACTTTTGTATTTTTTCAGCCAAATTCTACTTTCATAAATGTAAATTTTTTAAATAACTTCCTAAAATATCACTTTTCCTCTGTGAAACCCAAACCCTCTTGAACTCATTAAATTAAACAGAAAGCCACAAATCCTCTGTGCAACAGTCTCGACATTTAGGTGTAATGAATGCTGTGATTTTTTTCTATTAATCTAATTTATTTCCTCAGTTTGTTTTTCTTTTTTAGTTAATTATTTTTTATGATATAGGTTTGCTTACACTGTAGATTAGATTAGATTCAACTTTATTGTCATTGCACATAGTTACAAGGCAACGAAATGCAGTTAGCATCTAACCAGAAATGTAAGTTAGCAGTAGGATATAAACATATATACAGATCTATAAAACTATATATATATAACATAAAGGCTATGTATGAATTGGATTTAGAGAAGAATATACAGTATGTATATATTTAAATGAATATACAGTGTAAAGTGAGCAGAGATGGATGAATTAATTGACTAAATAAGTGTAGATATACAGATATGTCTAAATATAAGTATATGGGATAAAGATATACAGAAACTATATATGATTGAATTTACAGCATGTGCAAAAATATGGATATATATATAAATATACGAGAAAAAATATGAATAATTTAACAGCTGGATGGAAATGCAGAGAGTATATCTAAACATACATATATACATATATTAATATACATATATTAGTGTACTGTCTATGTGCAGATTATACAAGTAAATGTACAGGGCATATTTACAGAGATATTATACAGGGATGTTGGGTTATCAGTGATGATGATGCCGTACATGTAAAGGGGTTAGGTGGTTGGTGAAGTGTTCAATAAGGTAACCACTGTGGGGTAAAAACTGTTTCTCATCTTGCTTTTAGGCATCTAAACCTTTTTCCAGAGGGAAGGAGAGAAAACAGTTTATGTGCAGGGTGAGAAGTGTCCTTCATGATGCTATGGGCCCTACGCAGACACCTTTCCTTGTACACTTCCTTAATGCCATGAAGAGCGGTACCTGTACCAATGATGCGCTGGGCGGTTTTCACCACCCTTTGGATGGATTTACAGTCCGAAACAGAGCAGTTACCGTACCAGACTGTAATACAGTTGGTTAGGATGCTCTCTACTGCACAACAATAGAAATTGTTCATTATGTCCTTAGAAAGAGGATTCTTCCTCAGTAATCTCAGGAAGAGGAGACGCTGGGAAGCTTTCTTAAGGAGACTGGAGGTATTATTAAACCAGGTTAAGTCCTCAGAAATGTGTATCCTCAGGAACTTGAAGGTAGAAACATGTTCGACTATTGTCCCATTGATGTAGACAGGGGTGTGTGTGTTACCTCTTCTTCTTCTGAAGTCCACAAAGAGCTCCTTGGTCTTACTGGTGTTCAGGAGCAGGTGATTGTCAGCACACCACTCGGCCAAGTGCATTACCTCTGCCCTGTAGTTGGTCTCGTCGTTGTCATTGATGAGGCCAATCACTGTGTACTCGTGTACAGTGAAAGCAGAAAAGGGCTCAGTACACAGCCTTGTGGAACGCCAGTGTTCAGGATGATGGTTGAGAAGAGAATGTTATTGGATTCAACATTCTGTGGTCTGTTGGTCAGAAAATTCAGTATCCAGCTGCATAGAAGGGTTTTGATTCCGAGATCAGCAAGCTTCGTAATCAGCCTGGAGGGGATGACTGTATTGAACGCAGAGCTGGAATCCATAAAAAGCATTCTTGTGTAAGTGTTCTTATTATCCAGGCACAATGGAGGTGGATTTAAAGCAAGTCGGCACTGTTGCTTGGGATAAGCGCAGATTAAAGATGTCCGTCATGACCTCAGACAGCTGTTCAGCACAGGTTCTGAGCACACGTCCAGGTATTCCATCAGGGCCAGCAGCTTTTCGTTTATTTATCCTGCTGAAGGCAGCAAAGACTGCGGTGGAAAGTGAGAGAGGCTGAAAGTTCACAGGTGGAATCAACGTAGTGATTGTCTCCTGGTGACTCCGATCAAAACGAGCATAGAAATTATTTAGTTTGTTGAGGAAGGAGACTGTATGCCCTGCCACATACGCCGAGGATCATAGTTGTTGAAATGATCTTTGATCCTCAACTTGTAGCTCCACTTGGCCTTATCAATACCACTCTTCAGGTCAGCTCTGGATATCTTCTATTTATTTTTTTGTTCTGTTAACGGTGTATAGTTCATTTAACCCATGAATCTCGTATTTTACACTTTTTATTCTCAAATTACATTGCAAATGTAATTTTTGTTATTAATTAAAATATTAATAATAAAATAAAAGAAGATATTAAAAGGCAGAAAAAGCTCACGCCCCTTACGTCCCACACGGCGTCACACAACCTGCCAGCACTGTTCATTTATTTCTCTTGAGTAAACAGTTGGTCCCGGTCAGGGTGTTGGTGGATTCTGGAAACCCCGGTGTGTGGCTGGAGGTGTGTAAGGGAAGCTGACCAGCCGCTCTGTCTGTAGACGAGCGTCTCACTGCAGCTACTGCCTGAGCAGAATGTTTTTTAAAAGGCATATAAATCCATCCATCCATCCATCCACCCGTCTGTCTGTCTTTGTTCCTCTCTTCCTCTTTCTGGCCGTCTCTCTCTTTAAATTTGTCTCCCTCCCTGTTTATCTGTCTGTCTCTCTCTCCCTCTCTCGCCGTCATTTTTGTATCTGACTTTGGCTCTTCCTTTGTCTTTCTCTCTCTTTGTCTGTCTGTCTGTCTTTGTTTCTCCTTCTGTCTGTCTCTTTTTTTCCTCTTTATCTCTTACTTTGGCTCACCTTCTATCGTTATCCATGTTTGTCCATCTGTCTTTCTACCTGTTCATGCTTTTGTACTTGTTGCTCTCTCACTTTCTTTCTCACTTTCTCACACTCTGTCTCTCATTTCTGCCTTTCTCCCTGTGTCCTTTTGTCTCTCTCATGCTCTCTGTTTATGTCTACATGTCTCAGTCTCTCACTCACTTACTCACTCATTCATTCATTCACTCAGTTTGGCCTCCTCTCTCTTTTTCTCACCTCTCTGTCCATCTTTCTCTCTGTCTGTCTGTCTCCATCCCGTCTCTCCATTCCTCCTTTTTTTCCCCGTGTCATTCTTCCTGTCTCTGTCACCCTCAAGCTTCTCTGTTTATATCTATATGTTGGTCTCTCTATCTCTCACTCACTTCCTCTTTCACTTCCTCTCCTGCGTGTAATTAGTGACTGAAATAGATCTCCTGAAGAGCTCGTGATCGGAGGGGTGAAGCGGTGCCTCCTTCTAATAATACACCTGATCACCTGTAAAACTTTAATCAACTTAAAATCTTGTACTGAATACAGTTGTAATCAACACAGATGAGAAGAGCAGGACTTCATATACCATGTGTGTGTGTGTGTTTGTGTGTGTGTGGGGGGGTGTTGGGGGGGTGTTTTTACTTCTGCCCTGCCCCCAACCCTGCCTCCAACCCACCTCAGTTTTTTTTTTTTTTTTTTTACAAGAAATTGAGGAAATTATGTTTGAGACACACACACACACACACACACCTATTTAAGAGGGGACTCCCTGCTAAAACCACATCAGCTGCACTCATCTTTCTCTCTCATACCGTCCCTTTCACACTCACCTAACCTCACACACACACACACACACACCAACATGTGCCTTTTAGCAGCTCTCCTCCTGCTGACTCTGTATGGTAAGTTTGCTGTTATTATGCCTATTTTTTCCTCCAGCTTGTTTTACAGTGTATGTGTGTGTGTGTGTTTGTTCAAGTGAATGCCTGATGCCTGACATTGAAACAATCTTTACATGTTACTTTACTTTAGCTGTAACAATCCTATGCAAAAAAAAAAAAAAAAAAAAAAAAAAAATGGACATGGACTTTGCTCATGCTATCGTGGTCTGGTCAATAATTTGTACAAGTTGATGAATAAGTTTCCAGTTTTAGAATAAAGATGATGTGTTTAGTGAGTATTTGCAGACACAACATGTAAAGCTTTAAATCCTGGGTTCAGTCATGTTCCTTTTACTGTGTTCCTGTTTTTTTTTTTTATTGGAATCTCCATAAAAGTGGAAAGGATAAGGGTACTAAAGCTAGAATTTTCTGAAAATCGCTCTAAAAAAATGCACCTGATACCTTTTAGTGGGATAACAACTGGTACCCAGAACCTGAACAGTCACCTTCAGCTTGTAGAGATGCACTTGTAGGGTGACGTACCTTTTTAAAGCGCTTAAAGATTTCAAATCAACAGTATCTTTAAACATACAGCACTGTGTGAATGTCTTAGAGACATGCAGATAAATGCTGTAGAGCAAGGATCTCTACAAACCAAAAACAATTCATGAGATGAAGGTCAATGTTTGAGGATCTTTTAGTCTCAGGGACCATTTATGCAGTTTGTATAAGGAAGTTAGCTACCAAGTGTTAGTGAACATCCTGCAGAACCACACACAGTTCCTCTGAGAACTTTGGCTGTTGCACCTGCTTCTATTTTGCATGCAAAACCGGCCACCTTTCTTTTCTTTTTTTTTGGTGGAAAAGTGGTTGCTTTTATAATGCACTGCTTTTCTTTTTCTCGGCTTAGTGGTGAGCACTGTCGCCGTGCACCTCCAGGGTCCGGGTTCGATTCCTGCCTCTGTGTGCATGGAGTTTGTATGTTCTCCCCATGCTTGGTGGGTTTCCTCTGGGTACCCCGGGTTCCCTTCCACAGTCAAAGACATACAGCTTAGGCTAATTGGCGTTCCCAAATTGTAAGAGTGTGTGTACCCTCCGATGGATTGGCACCCCATCCAAGGTGTACCCTGCCTCGTACCCTAAGTCTCCCGGGATAAACTCTAAGCCCCCCCGCAACCCTGTATACAGGATAAAGCTGTATAGAAGTGAGAGTAATTATTATTATTATTATTATTATTATAGTAATAAATCCATAGGAAATTTCACAGGACTGAATGTACGCACTGCAGGGTCTAAAGGTTTATACCTGATGCAATACCTCGATTTTACATTTATTCAAGAATGTGTTCGTTATTTAAGCCTTTACAGTAAAATTGTTCATGTAATAATGCTGTAAATGCAGAGTAACCTCATGTGATGTTGTTGTTGCTTTGTAAAAAAAAAAAAAAAACTGCCATATGAACCCCTCTTCCACTCCCTTCTTTCTCTCAGCACTTTTGCACCTTTTCATCTCCTTGTTTTTTTGTTTTTGTAAACCAAGCTAGTCTTTCATTGTTTACCCTTTTCCAAGGAAGCCTTTACATTCTACTTTTTTGCCCTGACGAATCAAATATCATCAGAACAAAAAAGTAGAATGTGGCAGTGTTTCCTTTCAAACCACAGATTGTGCACATTCTATAGTATATGCAGACTTTATTTTTCTCTAAAGCTCCTTTCACTCTAGGGACACAGGCATGGATCTAAGTACACTTAACCCCGTAATGTGGTAAATTTGAGTAGTGTGAACACACCGGCAAGGATCAGCCTACCGTGCTTGGGTCCTCTTGAAAAGGTAGTTTTGAGAACAGACAGGGTCTGAATCAGCTATGAAAGCTAACCGTACCTGAACAGGGAAGTGGATCGCTGTTTAAAATGTGGCATCATCAAATCTGTGCGCTGATCCCATACTTTGACCAGCATGTACATAACCAAAAAATATTAAGACAGGCAAGAGAATTGTTCTGACTTCTTTGTCTTTTTCTTTATTGGTGACTGGCAACCCAGCTAAGGTGCACACTGCCAAATGTGAAAGCTGGCCAGTGGGGAAGAGGGGTCATGGGAAGGGAGGAGCAAGTGTACTTGGGTGCAGTATGAAGCAATCATGTCTAGTATGAAAATGCCATTATTTACTTTTGGCTTGTAGGAGGGTGGAATGTTAAAGGTGGGATGTGGGATGTCTTTAATGTGGAATCTGTAAAAAAAAAATAAACACCATACCAACCATGTTCTAAGACTGCGCCCACTACAATGTACAGTTTGCATGATTTTTAGTGATCTGGAGTTTTAAATATAGACAGTTAGAACACATTTTTCAAGAATGAAATGATGGTATTTCATTACTAAATAGACGAAATGACATGTACACATATTACAAACATGTACGTTTCTAATACTGGACTATTGAATGATTTTCTTTTTCATTTTTATTCCTCACGCAACCTCATTTCTCATCTCCATTTTCAGGTTCTTCTGTTGGTCAGTATCTGTCCAGATTTAACATGGCAGATGTCACTGGTTGGGTCCGGTTTAACACCACAGAACAGACAGCCAGTGTAAACCTCAGTGGTCCTGGCGTAAACACGTGTGTCTCCTTCAATCTGATGCTCACTGAGTTTCCAGTTATGTACGGTCAGGTGTCCCAGCCCTGTGAGAAAGCCCATACAGGGGACCACGTGTTCAAAGTGTCCGTTAACGCTTCTGTTTCTGTACTGAACATCTCCCATATACTCCAGCAAATACCTAATCTTGAAGCACGCTCTTTGGTGGTAGAGACGTGTAATGGCGTGAAGGCTTGTGCAGGTGTCATAGCAGAGTCAAATGTCAGTACTTGGCAGGCTCGGTTCTTTAGTGGTGTGGCTGGAAACGTCTACTTCCGGAAGGTATCAGGGCAACAGAGTGCCACCCTTCTCTCTAGTCTGGTCAGTCTAAATGAAAATAACTCCACTTTTGCCCAAGTGAGCATTTTTATATCCAACAGTTCTGCTGCTAACTGTGAGGCATTCCTGCGCAGTCTGGACCAAAACACAAAAGAGATGGGTCAGCTGAAGGTAGGCACTCCTCTTGAACCTGTCAAATCCCGTTTAGAGGTCGCAAATTTTGATGCTGGGTTTCGCTTTGCTCTCTTCAATCTCACCTCAGAGTATACATGTGCTGAAATCCGTACCCTTGAACCAAAGGAGGTCAGCGCTCTGATAGACATGAGAGGGGTCAAAGGATCCATCACTTTTTACCAGCCATCTCCTTTTGACCTTACAACTCTCTCTGTGAACCTCACCAACCTAAACAGAAGGGTTGGGCCATACCATGTTCATCTGTTTCCCACCCCTCAGATGAGGTCACCACCTGAAATCACCTGCAGCAATGATAATGTTGGAGGCCACTTTAATCCCTTTAATGTGAACACTCAGTCATCCCTGTATCCCCCACCCCCTAATTCGACCCATGACCGTTACGAAATTGGAGACCTCAGTTCCAGACATGGATTGTTGAGTAATGCAGATAATATCCAAGCGAGCTTTACTGACTGGAATCTTCCACTCTTTGGACAGAACAGCATTGTCGGTCGTTCTGTGGTGCTGCACGAGCCTAATGGTACAAGGTTTATCTGCTCAAGCATTGGCTATCCTGGAGAAGTGATCACAGCCAGGGCCATCTTCCAACACCCAGTTGTTGGGACTGTTTTGTTTACCCAGTTAAAAGGAAACCCATACGGGGACGTCTCAGTGTTCCTAGACTTGTCTTATGGAAAACCAGACACTTCTGCAACTCAGAACCACCACTGGCACATTCATGAATACCCCATAAGCACAGAGACGGACAGTGATAAAGGTTGCTGTGCATCCACTGGGGGACACTGGAACCCCTACAACATCAATACCAGTATAGGCAGCTATAAAGTAAACTGTAGACCAGAATGTCCTTTTGCTTGTGAGATTGGAGACCTGTCCAGCAAACACAAGATGCTGAATTTGTCATCAAATGTTGGGAAACAACCTAGCAAGATCTTCTTAACAGATACTACAGCCTGGGTGTCTGGACTGAGCAGCATGGTTGGTCGGTCTGTAGTGATCCATGGCCCTGATGAGGCTGGTTATCGCATAGCTTGTGCCAACATCACACTCCTGCGTTTCCCCTCTGCTCAGACTGGATCCTGGCAAGGGCCAGGGTCATCTTTGGGAATTATCAACTTCTACCAGCTGTCTCCACAGGGCCCAACCAACATCAATGTTTCTCTGACTAGTCTGGAGGCCAAAGCTGGTGGATACCATGTCCATCTTCTCCCAGTAAAGAGCGGACCAGAGGCCTGCTCCAATGAGAACATCATGGGCCACTTCAACCCATATAGTGTGAATATCTCAACATCTCCAGCTCCAGGGAACGGCACGGTGGATCAGTATGAGATTGGTGATATCAGCGGGAAGTTTGGAAGTCTAGCTGATCAGAACCTATTAGAAAATGATTACAATGACCTTAACATGCCATTGAGTGGACTCAACAGTATCGTAGGACGGTCACTGGTTATCCACTACAAAAACGGTTCAAGGTAAGGTTGCATTTAATGCTACTGTCTTACTTATGGAAAACCACTTTTAGATTTAAATGCACAAATCTCAGATGAGACGAGTTCATCACAGAATTTCTATCATAGCTCATAAAAGCAGAACAATGAATTGGTGCAGGAAAGGATTTTGGTAGGTGGGTTATCTACTTCAAATTATCCAGTGGACATCCATGCAGGGTGTGTAGACGACCAGGTAACTCTACCAGCGACCAGGGTAGCATGCTTACTGAAGAGTAATAACTAAATGAGCATATACACTAAATGATCTTGAAGTGCTTTTGCAGAACTGAATCTACCATCTGGCGTTTCAGTTTTTAATTGTGGGAAGGTGTTTCTGTTCCGTGGTCTTCGGGCAGGTTGACCTTTAAAATCTCTGCATAATTTCTATACATGTCATTTAAACCTGGGCTTAAAATTGAAAAAAATAATAATAATAAATTTCGTTTGAGCTTAAGACATGACGTCTATTATTAGATTTTTTTTGTTGATGATAAAACGCACACCTTATAGCAGCTTGCTTGAGTGATATTTGGGAAACATCATAAGGTCTAATGTCTAAATAGGACTTGAAAGCTTGGTTACAATGTAAGAATAAAATGAATGAAGCAAGCTTGGGGCTGAATTTTATTTAATTAATTTATTATATTGGATATATAAAAGATGATCGTATTAGGCCCTTATTAATTAATGCACTCATAAATATTTGTATGCAAAGTAACTCGTTAATTAAAAGTGTGTGTGAATAGAGAACAGGCTTCACTTCTTTCTTCTTAAATAGTTAAAAAGGAACCGGAGCCTGAACATAATATTTATTTTTAAATTCAAGTGACAATGAGGAACAAGAAGTAAAAACAGTGGGCGATCAGGGTACATGGAGGCTGTAGTACAAAAAAAATGTCAAGTCATCTACTGTATGCTTGTGATCAAAATATGTTTCCTTCTTTGTGTTTAAACATGCTACAGAATGCAGTGTGCTGACATCACAGCCATGAACTCCTCTGACAGGCACTGGATCATCGCCAAGGCCATATTTAACAACAGTGTGAAGGGCACAGTAACCCTGGTAATGTCATTTCTTCCCCTAGTTAAACTTAAACCTATGATGGTGTAAACAACCTAAATGCAGTTTTAGTCAGGTAACAATAAAACTTATTCTGGTGTGAGGAATGGCAGCCAATCCCAAATTTTCCCCCGTTCGTGAAATAAGAGATGCAACCCGGCATCACTGAACGCATACCTCACTGCATGCACGATAGAGAATGCAGCTGGCACATGTGACCCTGTCACCCTCCTTCGGATAAAGGGGATAAACAGGGGGTGTCTCTTTAAATCTGCCACAAAAAGATGACACTGTCTGCTTTCTCTTCATTGTCTGGAGTGGAGGATGTGCAACAAGAGGAGAGAAGAAGAGATGTCTGGCGAATACTATGTGATCATCATTAACATCGAATACACTGTTTCTCACGGGTGTAGCAAGTGTTGGTCATGTTTCATACTGTACATTATTATTGGTGCTAAAATAAAACACAATGACCATAAAGTAAGCAGACTGTCGATGTGATTAGCTCTTATTTTGACCTTAACATTGTGTTGTTTACTACAAATGATTGTGTCCTTGAACATCAAATGCGTAGATTATGGTTAGCTAATATTCTGTACTTCTGTTCCCTGAAATAAGTCATGTAGTGCTTTTTAATTTGACCTCTGTCACAAATATTTCAAATTATATATACTGTAACATGACAGTAATGCAAATCATTTTACGTACATGCAAGTCATTGGATTCAGTTGCACAGTTAAGTCTCGAGCTTTTTTCGACTCGAACCTTTTTCCACCAGCTTCTTGCATCATGTTCAGTTTCACCCACTAAAAGTTTACACATCTGGTCTGCAGCAGCTCTGAAAATGAAAAGTGTTTAGTAGTAGCAAAAGCATTTCTTTCTTTTTTTCTTTCTTTATTTTACTTTAGAAATATTCAAAGTCCTAAATAGTTTCTTTACATGTAATCAGTCCCAACAGTGTTTTCTTGATGGCAGCTTCAGTGACGTGACCTTGCTGGTGGACCTCAAAGCATCTAACACTGTTAATGTGAGTACAACCTTTCACTTACATACAGAAAGTAATGTTTAGCCAATTACAACTAACCAGTTAGCTTAGATAGTGGCCAGTTATTAGTCTTTTATATTGTATACAATTAACTGAATGGTTCTGAACTGAACTTGTCCCAGAAGTACCATGTTTCTCCTGTTTGGCCTTTGAAGACCCTTTCACACAGACATCTTGCCACAGTATAACTGCGATAGAACCTCTGTGTTTGTTTTTAAGCAGTGCACTGCTCTCCTCTGTCAGATCAGATGTGATGTCTACAGCATCAGCATCTCGTATTGCGGAAATACTGTGCATACCCTTGCTCTGCTTGGACCTCACTGTCTCCGAGTTCACTCCCACGTATCACCCATGAGGCCATAACTGAGCTGCCTTTAAGGCCTACTTTGCATTTTGGGATTGTAACTAATCATAACTGTTAGCATAGTGCTGCCTCAGTACTTCGGAGTGAATTCAGATGCCGTTAAACTGTAATTTCTGTTCTTGCAAAAGTAGATTTATGGCTTTCCAATGAGCAAGATTGTGGTTTATGTAATCGCGCTTTTGCCTCAGTGAAGTCTTTCCCCATCATCTTGCACAGTTTTTGGCTTTAACCATTGAAAAACTAGAAGTTATATGTATTTCTACTGTTGGGTTGTTAAGTAAAATTATGAAACATTAACTGCTCACTTGAATGCTTGGACCTTCTTCTTTACTTTTAACTTGTGCCTTTTACAGTAGCCTAGTTTAGCTCACATGCTTTAATTGTAATGCTTTAGCTAAGACGGCTCCAAATTAATACATTTAGTATTAATTCAATTACTGTACATCATCCTATGCATTTATCCTAAGCCAGGATCCAATCCAAACCTCATGCCTACAGTAAGTAACTCAGTGTTAAGGTCCAATAATGACCAGAGTCTAACAAGGATTTTTAATAATTTAGACAGCTTTGTATTGGATTGACCATAAAAACAACTACTGAAATCTCACAGTCGCTGAAGGGCTGTCTAAAATATTTTACAAGCTTATTATCTTTGGTCCAGGTCCCAAACGTTTCTTGGTACATAACTGAAAGTTCTGTCAAGGACATGGTGGCTGGGTGTCCAGGACATGGAGGAACATATAACCCTTTCAACATGACCGCACAGGTGAGACCTGATTTTATATTTAAGTATACAAAACCAAACCCGTTCACTGTATTCACCAACCAACTTCAATAAGGAAAGGTGTCTAAATAGGTTATCCAAAAACCCCAGTGGGTAGTCAAATGGGTTGAGATCTGGTCATTGTCAAAGTCTAAACATGCATGATATACATTATCATTATCCTCATTAAAACCTGGAAGACAGCACATCCATTTTCCATCCTGAAACATAACTTCTACTCTGTACAAAATATCCATTTTGTTGTCTTTTTTTTCTTTATCTTTCTTTTCTCTTAACCCAGAGCTCTAACTGTTCCCCGCTCACATATCTGGCTTGCGAGGTCGGAGATCTAACCAGCAAACACGGCGCCGTCAGTTTATCGCAGAGGCAGCTCTTCACGGATGCACAGCTTCAGCTGGCTGGAGACTACACTGGTACGTCGCCACGTTTTGCAATTGTTGATGTGCACGTGCCTACCTTTATGTCTCTACTCACTTTAAATTGTGTTAGACATGTGACGTAGCATATATGTCACTTGCAATTCGGAAGTGATCTATGATGGGGTGGTGTGGTCGAGCAGAGCTATTGATACCATACATACATTTACAGCTTGCATAAAGGAACCACACAATATCCACAACATGTTGCACTAGTTTGCAGTTATTGAATTATAAATGAGCGTATCGAGAGATATCATGATAGCATTTATGCACAACGCATTGTCCAACACTCTCAAAGTGCAGTTTGGAGATGTTGGGACACGTCCTTACCACGCTGGGCTGTGTATACTGTTGCTCAAGGCAAAAAGACGATAAAATGGATGTTAATGCATCCTTTGCGGTTATTGTAGCATGCGTTCGGTTGTGTTGCTTAATTTCATGGTTCTATTATTAGCCAATGTTGTTGCTCATAAACAGTCTGCATCAGAAATAGCCGAAGTATGGTGTTCTTATTTTGTAGTTCTCCAACAATGACAACAATGATAAAAACTCATTTTGGATGGACCATAAAACCTGCATGCTAATCAAGTTAGCTAAACATTTACATTACATTTAGGCATTTGGCAGACGCTCTTATCCAGAGCGACTTACATTTTTATCTCATTACACATCTGAGCAGTTGAGGGTTAAGGGCCTTGCTCAAGGGCCCAACAGTGGCAACTTGGTGGTTGTGGGGTTTGAACCTGGGATCTTCTGAACTGTATTCCAATGCCTTAACCACTGAGCTAACCCCGGCCCCGGCCCTAGGCTTAACATCTAGGCTTAACAAGGTTTATTAGCAAGTGTATTTAAATAAACAGATGATTATAACAGCATACACATATTGTCTAAAATGAAAAAAAAAAATCACTCACTCACCATCTATACAAGCCTCATCCTGTATACAGTATCTGTATCTCCTGCATATCTGGGGAGACCTAGGGCATGAGGCAGGGTGCACCCAATCCATCGCAGGGCACACATACACACACTAGGGGCGATTTGGGAACACCATTTAACCTAATCTGCATGTCTTTGGACTGTGGATGGAAACCGGAGTACCCAGAAGACAGGGAGAACATGCAACGTTCATGCACACAGCAACAAGGTCCTGGTTTTCTTGTAATCTTAACACTGACAATTTTTAGCATCAACTTAATTCTGAAAACCGAAAGAAAAGAAACAAATTGCTAATTAATCAACTGGGAGTTGACTCTCATACTGTAGGTCACCTAAAAGAGATCCAACTTGAAACATCGTGGACAGGGCTATCCCAGGGGTTAAGGCTTTTGACCACTGTGCACAAGGTCCTAGGTTTAAATCCCACCACCCCATCACTAAGTTGCCACTGTGCCCGAGAGCAATGCCCTCAACTGCAGATGTAAAATGGGATAAAATATAAGTTGCTCTGGATAAGGGTGTCTGCCGAATGCTTTGAAGGCAAATTATTTATTTGCAAAAGATATATTACTTGTTGACATTTTAACATACAATTCCCAACCCTAACAACAAGAAATGTGCATTTTTTTTTCTGTACAAACTGTTTTTAGATAACATGTGCTAGTTTTTCTTTTTTATTATCAGTGGTTTACAGATCGCTAATCCTGAGGGCAGGGAACAAGACCATTGATTGTGCCGACATCGTCCCTGAGTCACCGTCTGCGCAGCAAATCTTCCCGAACGTGTCATCGTTCAGCAGGTACTGTATGTGGGACGCAGTTGTTGTCTAGCTGGGTTAGGTTCCTCTGATATGGACATACCCTTACAGATTGATGTAGCTAGCAGAAACTAGCAAATGAGAGTAGAAAAACATCTGTCCCACCAAAGATTAAAAAACTACCGGTGGTGCCGGGATGTGTTGTGTAAAAGTTTGGTGTTTTTTTTGTATTTGGACAGATTTGATTTCCGTAAAAGGGTCGCAGGCGTTCTGGAGGTCAATATGTCTCGGGTGTCCATCTTACCCGGTGCCCTCTCAACCATGCCAGGAGGGAAGTGCCAGCAAGTCACGTTTCTAGTATCAGGTAAAAATAAGTATGCTGTTTAATGCTTAAAAGGAAACAAATCCCCTTGCATAAGTATATGCCCCCCTTGATATTATGCATTTTTCTAGAGTTATAGTACTACTTGGAATGAATCTGGTGGCTTAGTGATAACTACTGGATGTTTGCATGTTCTCCCTGTGCTTTGTGGGTTTCTTCTAGGTACTCTGGTTTCCTCTTACAGCCCAAAGTCATGCATTGTAGGTTGACAAGCATTTATAAATATGGCCACCTATTTACATACAGGTACATAACTATTAGTCCCCCGAGCCCTAAACTGCTTCATTGCCTTAGTTTCTACAGATATGGCTACTTCTGACTTGCTTACCTGGTCATCTGGTCAGTGACTTTTGCTGGACAGCCTCTTGTGTCATATTCTGGCAATTTTTTAGTCATGGATTAAGCGTCTCATGATTAATAAGTTACACACTGGAATGGGTCCATGTTATTTCTGATAGTGGCACAACTAGGGTAGAGATTTCACAGCAAAGGGAATAAATACTTATGCAATCAGGGTTTTTTTTTTTTTTTTGGCATGCTATATTGATTTTTTTATTAACTATCTGAATATTATGGCCTGTATAGACATGTAATTCTAACTAGGGGTGCCAGGGATTGTTTTTTATTTAGATCATTCGGAACATGGTGGCAAAAGGGTGAAGGGGGGAGAGACGAGTTTTAAAGTAGACCTAAATAAGTTCTAATTAATTCATAGCTTTTTCGAAAAAGTTTTGCTCAGACCTGACATCCCTGACCCAGATTGTTACACTATAAAATAAAATGTTGGGAGGTGGCGGGGGGGGGGGGGATGAGTGATTGTTGCGTACACAAGCCACTGTAAATCTTCCTTTAACGGTTCTGCACTAGTGATAAGAATGTTCTTGATGTCCTCCAGAGAGGCTTTATGTAAACATGATACGGTTTAGTGGTTTGGGTTATGAGCTAGCAACTGCAAGAGAGCCACTCAGAGAGCCTTGAGCACAGACTACATTTCTCCAGTAGATTTTGTTTTTAAATACACACGATACGATTGGGATCAACATTGCATGACTCAACACTTTTCTTCATTTATCATCTTTTTTTTTTTTTTCCATATTCAGGGTCTTTAATTATCACGAGTATACTCAGGTTTCCGTATTCCTTGGCGTAAAAATATATATTTTTTTCCAGACATATCGAGATCCCTGTTTTCAGTCGTCCTGAGGTCTCTGTCTATACAATGAACAATTCAGTCCTTTCAAAGCGCGCACACAAAAAAGGAAAATTAGAATGTAACCCGAAGCTTGGCTCGGGTGTGTGAGAGCTTCCAGCCTCATAGGCTGTCCTGAAAGGGGAACGGTATGTGACACGGACCGCTGATTATATATCTTGTATATCTAGCTCTTAATGCTGATCCAGAGTCAGCTCCGGACGAAAACGTTGGGTTATTGAGGTTTTTGGACGGATCAGCTTTGACAAATACAATTTTATTGATTTTATTAAAATTGTAAATGATTAATGAGTGTTTGAGTATGTATTCTTCAATATCAAGATAATAAATTTTCAGTTGCTTTCTTTTTTTTTTTAATGGTTTATGTCTAGAAAAAGCTAGAATTCCAGGGTAAATAAACCAGGTTTTGTATCTTTAGGGTCATCTGCTGTTTTGGAGGTAAACTGCAACTGTAAATACATTATTAAAGAAGATTATTGTTTCCTTCAGCTCCCTCTAATGAAAGAAGGGGAGGAAGGGGGGATTGACTGTTTTAGCTGAAGACAGGGTCTAATTTTTACATTTTTAACATTTGTGGTAATTACTAAGAAATTTAGTAAACTTTTCTTATATATATATATATATATATATTTTTTTTTAGATTAAGTAAAATTCATTTGATTGAGCTAAGTGCCCAAAACTGCTAAAAATTTATAGGAATTAGTAAGTACAGTACTTAATGCTAAGTACTCAATATATATCAAAAGCTTTGATACCGTACATGTTATCTGACCAGGTTACTGTATATAACAATGGTAGTAATAAACTTGGCTAATTAACTTGCCCACTTGTTAGCTATCTACATTGTCAAAGATATTCCCTATTTATTGGAAATTCCTGTTTAACACTTTGCGAAATTGTGGTGACAAATTCATGTAATGTTTCTAACCCCTGATCTGCAGGTGACGTGAGTGTAGAGAAGCTAGCTGCAGTGAAGGACAGCAGTATGATGGGCATGTACAGGCAGACTGATCGGTGTACGGCAAGTAAGTCTCACCTGACCTTCACTTCACATCCAAATATATAGTTAAGCATTTAATCTGCTTTTAATTCAAGTATACAATTAACCTGTTATATAATACTGTCTATACACTGTGCTGTTAGAGGAAAATACGTCAGAATGGTGGTGCCATGAACCAGCGCTGTTCTCAGTATTGTTATGATTCTTCTTATAAAATGACATTTTGGTAATGGTAACATTCCTGTATTTATATTTAGCTAGCCAATATCTTAAAACGTCTGAAAGAAATGCTAGCACAGGCATGCGCGCCAACAAGGTGACTTACCTGCGTATCCTTATCTAGCTTGCTAGTGAACTTGGCTAATAAGGCTAATTCTATAGTTGCAATATAATGTTCTAAATTATGACGTCTAGCCGATTCTTCGCTCCGAGGATGTTAAACACTGATAATGATGCAGGTTCAGATAAACACATGACCGTGTTTTGCATGCAACACCACGTGTGCGTACAAGATTAAAGATTTAATGCTAAGCAACAAAAATGCTGTATCATGCTTGTGAAATAGACAATAGTTCTTTAGTTCATTTTAAGGACTTCACATTGCCACTCACAACACAGAACCGGATTAGTGTAAGAGATTAACCTTCCAAAATATGTTTGTGAGTTGGACACTCATGGGTTTAGAGCTGGATTGTCAAAGTGTTTAGAGGTTGCTTTTTATATTTCTTTGATGCGTCAAAACAGCTACTGTGTATGGATATTTTTAAATCACTGTCATAGTGATATAAAAACAAACACTAAAAATCTTAACCAGTCACACATTCCAACTGAAAGAAAAAAGGAAATAACCTTAAATAGTAATAGTATTAATGCACATATGGAAATCTATACTGGAATTTAAAATATTTTTTTACTTTTTTTTTTTTTTTAGGTGGCGTTCCTGGTCTTCTCTCGTCTCATGTCCACATCTTCTTCCTGGCTGCTGTTTACCTTCTCCACTCCCTCATTCTCAAGGGAGATTATTAAATCTGAAGTTACTCCACGAGATCATCTGCAGCTCCACCAAGCCTGCTTAACTCTACAACACTCAAAAGAATGAACGAGATCTGCCGTGCCTGAGGTCGAAGAGCTCGGATCAACTGCTGTATAATAATAATAATAATAATAATAATAATAATACAAGATTTAAAATTTTTTTTTGTCTTTTGCTTTACTGTTACCTTCTGAAGAGTACTTAGACCTTGAACAAACCAATCCGTTTGCTCCATGTGCACGACCTTGTCACCACCGTACAGTATATAAAATGCTTTACAGTGTATTTGCATTTTAAACACTCAAATGATTGTATATATTGTGTTCCCCACATTATAAATGTCCTAGCTTAAGTTTGTTGCACTAATTTCTAATTCGAGTAAAATTTAATTTGTACGTCTTGTGATATGTCGTGTGAACGTGCCTTTTAGCAGCGAAAGTGCCCTCTAGTTTAATTAAAACTGCATAGAACAAACTGTATGTATGATATATTGTTTAGATTTTATATATAAAAAAAACCCCAAGATATACTGTCCCCAGGTCTGGCAAATTCCTGCCCTCCACTGCCCCCTAGTGTACAGATTCCCAACACTGGTCCAGGACAACATGACCTGACAAGTCCTCCAGTACTCCTAAACATTGGAGTCTTTTTCCTTCTACCTTTACATTTGATTCAGTTAATTAGCTTATTAAGCGCACTTCATGTGTTCAAGTGGGTGTGCAGGAAAAACACTAGAAATAGGCAGGACAAGGGCTACTTCAGGAGCAGGGGTGGGAACGTGTGGCCTAGTAGATGTAGCATTCAATCCTATTTGTGTACATCAAAGCTGAACATCAATTAGGAGTTCTTATTGGAATATTAGGGCATGCCCAAATTTACATATTTACAGCTTGGTAGAAAAACAAAAACAAACAAACAAAAAACTTTGGTCTTAATACCTAGATTTCCTATTCCTGACAAGTGTATAGAAGGTGACTGTTTATGTAAAATTATAGTAAGCCATACAATTATGCATAATTAGGGTCGTGGCTGATCTGAGTGACAGCTGCACTGCATGACTTTAACTAACCAGCTATATATATTTAATTGTTTTAATTTATCTAAAATGAACATTTTCCTCACAATATTCTGTGTGACTTCTAATTAGACTGGTTTTGTGAACAATAAAATATACAAAATAATTTATTCATCATCTTATGTACAACGTAACGCTTCAAAAGGTAAAGTTGTTAGCAAAACTCGCGCAAAAAAAAGCGTAAACTATAAGAAAACCCACTTTATTATTAAATCGGGTCCGGTTGTTGCCATGGCGACCTGATTCCTCCAGTTCGGCCGTTCTGATTTGTTGCCTTTGCAGTTCATTTGCATAAAAGAGGGCGAGCCTTGCGCTCCGCGACGCTAGTGGAAACGCGAGGCGGTCACGTGACCGCACACGTCGACGCTGTACATGGCGGCCTCCTGTTTCCTCAATGAGCACACGGCAGCGTAGAGTTCCCGAGGAGAGCTTACTGGCATCGACACGGTCCTTCTGTCAGACGGTATCTCTCCGGGGGTCCGGGTCACTCACACGAACACACAGGCACACGCACAGACACACGGAACCGCGCGAGGACGCGTAACGGAAACGGATTCCGAGCGGGACGGGTGCGCGAGATGTCTCGCGCGTGCACGTTTTTGTTGTCTATGATCAGCAAGGATGGAGCTAGTAAACAAATGAATGATAAACAAAAAGCGTTCGAGTAATAAGTAGTAATAAAACGCTTCCGTTTGTTTAGGACGTCTATTTTAGATTGTAGTCATGTGTAAAGTGTTGGGGACGTAGTGGGTTTTTTTTGTTGTTGTTTTTTTAAGAAATCACGACTAGTGAAGTAATCCATTAACCTAGTCTAGTCAATTTAAACAACCTTTAACCTTTAAACAGTTAATCGTACTTTGATTGAAGATGTGATATGATGTACAAGTTAACGGTTATTTAATTAGTTCACTATTTAAGCAGCTTGTTATTGTTTTCCTCGTTATCCAGTATCATGAGCAAACTCGACCAATCAGAGACCGGCTCTGGTGTTTCCGTTCATGTGATTGGACGAGGCAAAAAAAAAAAATACCGCCCTCTTTAAGCGCACTACACTGCGCTCGATTTAGGACCTCATGCGCCCTCTTGAGGTCACTTTGTGCCACTGCGGAGGAAGGCGTTTGTCCTAATTAAATGGAGGAAGCTTTGCTGATCTGACAGAAGAAAAGGAAATAAGCTAATAGCTATAAAACCATAAATCAAAACCATATGAAATAAACTTTATTTTTTTTGCTCTCACTTCACTATTATGTTACTTTGCATATTATCTAGTAGGGATGGGAATCACCGGTCACCTCCAGATACAATATTATCCCGATACCTCCGTGCTGATTCGATTACAACTGCGATTCTATAAGTATCACGATATTATAAAAATATTCGTAATTCGATGTTACATTTCCCCCTGATTTTTTTTATTACAACTTTAAAACTTAAAAAAAGTCTAATGAGTAAATAAATGTAACTCATTCTTTATAACATTAGTTTTCTCATTTAAAAACAAAAAAAGTGCAGCATTTAAACACCACAAACTAACTTCAAATACAAGAGTGTAACATTTATCTGAGCAGCCCGGATCTCTGTCATCTGCTATAATTATTATTTATAAACATTTTAGCAAATAATTCACTCTTACCACATGGGATGAAAATAGTTCAGAGTGCGCCACCTGTAGGACTATAAAGAAACTGCATTGTTTTACCACATCCAGAGTCTCAAAACCCTATTTGAAAGTGAGCGTGTGGAGATTTTTAACTAATTAGCTCTTGTCGTTTTGAGATGTGTATAAGTCTGGAAAAAGGCAAATCGGAGACTTTTAACTTGCTTGATTTTTGATAATGTAACCATAAAATGTTTTCTTTTACGCTGCTCAGAAGCTTCTGCACTCGAGACAGAATTGTCTATATTTGATGCTGATCACCGGTCACAGACAATCAAACTGAAAACCAACCAATTCTTGTCAATCGGCCTGTTCATCTTCATTATTTAAAAAAAAAAAAAATTTGTTGGTTTTGTGACTGTGACTGTACGTGAATCACCGCACAAAAGAATTGCAACTCAAATCTCTATTGTCTAATCACTATACACTTGTTATTACACTAAATCAATGTTTAACCAGAGAGTTGGCACTTTTATGAGCCTTAAAGACCAAAGACCTGAGTGCAGTCAGACTTTGAGCTTCAATACACTGTCAGATCTCAGAGCTTAATCAAGATCCGGGCTGCAAAAGCAAATCATGAGCAAGGGTAACATTTTTAAACCTTTATATATATATATATATATATATAGATTTATTAGCTTTCGTAGAAGTTCAGACCGTCGTGAGGTCTGTGGACTTGTGCTTTATCCTTATTACCTCAGCGTAACGTTTAACAGGTGTGTTTTGTGCGTGCAGACGCCGCCATGTCGCCGAAGATCACGTTGGAGCTGCTGAGGCACCTGAGGCAGGCGATGAAGAATGGAAAGCACTTCACCGAGCCCATCCAGGCGTACATCGTACCTTCAGGAGACGCGCATCAGGTGAGAACGCCAGCGCTTAAAGTCAGAGAACTCGAATCCGCTGTTATCAGGTGCTGATCATTAGGTATACGAAGCAATGAATGCACAATATTGCTGTGGCATAATGTTTGCTCATATTCGTCACATTTGTAAGCCTACAAGTCTGATGCAAAAAAAATGATGAATCAGCTTCATCTCTGTGGAAACAAGCTCCACCCATTTGGATCTAATTTACATATCGCATGCATACAAAGCCCCTTTATCTGTATAATTTACATAAAAAAAAACTAATGAGATAAAGAAAGAAATCAATTGTAGAAGAAAGAAGCAAAAAATACACCAGGGGTGTTTGTGTCGGTCATGACGAATCTTCTTCCGGGAAAATGTTCGTGTGTGTCACGTCTCAGGTTGCGTGATTGTGAAATCACCCCTGATTACCTGAGCGTGTGTGTCCTCGGGGAGAGGACTGTAAAACCCCCTTCCTCTTCAGGGTTAGGGTTAGGGTAGTAGTGCTTTCACACGGCTCGTTTCTTAGCTGATATGATACGCGGTAGAATTTATAGTTACTTTGGAATATTGGTGATAAAATACATTTTATATACAGTATACACACACATTTTAAAATGTATACATGGTTGTTTTTCCGTTACAGAGCGAGTACATCGCGCCGTGTGACTGCAGACGCGAGTTCATCTGTGGATTTAACGGCTCAGCGGGTACGTCTTCTCATGACCGAGCCTGAATGTGATACACCTTTTATAATCGTGTATAAATACCATGCTGATCATTGTTGTTCCCCTTTATAAAACCTACGTATGTGTAATATTCACTGTTTCTGTGTTTGTGTTTATAATAGGAACCGCTATCGTGACAGAACAACACGCCGCCATGTGGACGGACGGACGCTACTTCCTGCAGGCCAGCCAACAGATGGACAACAACTGGACTCTCATGAAGATGGGTAAGAGCGGAGAAAAGATCTTCAACGCGCGTCTCGGACGTTTCTGTTTATCCTAAGACGACTCTTGAGTTTCCCTCTTCCTGCTCTCGGGTCTTTCTGCAGGTCTGAAGGAGACGCCGTCGCAGGAGGACTGGCTCATCAGCGTCCTGCCGGAAAACTCCAAAGTGGGAGTCGACCCCTGGATCATCGCCGCCGGTTAGAGTTGTGCTCTATTATGATACCCGGGTGACGATTCAACTCGAAAAAAAAAAAAAAATAGACACTGCAGTGGATCAGATACCAATATTTACAATTATATACGATATTTTCAGTGTATAAGTGAATGTACAAGTTATATCTGTGTAGGTACGTGTGTTGGAGAGGGGAAATGAGTCGACTTCACTAGTTTCAATGAATCAGTCCGGGAGTATGATGATAGAAAATGTCTGTACTGTAAATCTGTCCTGATGGTAAATAATACGAATTTCAGAAAAATCCTCAACAAAACAGAGTTCACAGTCCAATACAGTGGAAACCAGCTCTGAAACAAAATGGCATCTGGGAGATTCATTTATTTGGGTGCGATTACATTTTTTGGCCACATGATGGCAGCATAGGGAAAGGGGACAGATTTCGTCGGCTTTCTATTGTACACTTGTCTTAAAGTCACATAAGACTCACTTTGTCGAACAAATCGGATTTACACGCACATCCTCGTTTGTAAGTTGGGGACTACTTGTTATTTAACAACTCACGACAATTTAAACTCTTTTTTTTTTTTTTTTAAACCTCATTCAAATACTATATGCTGTATAGAAAGAAAATGGATTAACACACAAAAGAATCACGATAAGTAACCAAATGATTTTTTCCGCCCCGTCTTTAATAAATACTGTTGTATTTGATCTATTTGTGTGCCTGTTGTTGTGTATTTTAGATCAGTGGAAAAGCATGGCGAAAGCTCTGAGCAGTGCCGGACACAGGCTGGTCGCCGTTCAGGAAAATCTAATCGATGCTATTTGGGAGGACCGACCAGCTCGACCCAGCACTCAGCTCAGCGTTCTGGGCCTCCGATATACCGGTCAACACACACACAAGCAGTATTAGTATACTTGAGTTGAATATGGATGATATGACGTCATTGTGATCATCTGGTGTTTGTGTGATCAGGTCTGAGCTGGCAGGATAAGATCATGCAGCTGAGGGCGAAGATGGCCGAGAGGAAGATCTCCTGGTTCGTCGTGACTGCCCTGGACGAGATCGCATGTGTGTATGAGGATGATTCCGTGTGTGTGTGTGTGACGACGTAGCTCTCAGGCTACTCTCAGCTCGCTTATTAAAGTAGCTCTTAGGGCAGATTGGTCGTATTGGAGTGTTGATGGTAATTGGATTGACATCGTTTGATAGAATCTTTTATTGTGTGTGTGTGTGTGTGTGTGTTGGTCATTCCTTAGCTGAACTATATCCTATAATGATAGAGGTTTGTTTTCATGTATACTAAACTCCGAAAAAGATAACGAGGAAAGGGCACAGTATTGTAGACGAGTGCAAAAGTTTACACCCCCTGCGCCAATCCTTTTATCTTTGTTTTTCTTATCCTCCAAAAAAACAAAGATATGGGGGACAATTAGGCTGAAGATGGCATGGTACTGTATATAATAACAGCAGTGTGTGCTTGTTTTATTCTTTTTTGTACTACAGCTCAGATCATCTTTGTGTCCGTTAATATACTGTATAATTGAATGCCTATAAGACGAGTTAGTATTAACTAGTACCGTTTGTTTGTTCTTATCATCTGCAGGGCTTTTTAACCTGCGTGGCTCAGATATCGAGTACAATCCGGTGTTCTTCGCGTACGCCATCATCGGACTCGGCAGCATACGGTAATAAAACTCTTATAAATATAGATTATATATGCTGTGTATAGGAATTAACATTTTCTTCGTTGTGGAATTCATAATTAAATCCTATATGCTGTATCCGTCCCCGCCGTCAGATTGTTCATGGACGAGAAGCGCGTTAAGGACCCGGAGGTGAGGCAGCACCTGGAGCTGGATGCGGCGACTAAGCCCGAGCTGAGTGTGCAGTGTTTACCGTACGAAAGCGTCTGCTCAGAGCTGCAGGCCGTCTGCTCGGCTCTCGGCCCCAAAGACAAGGTGTGGATCAGCGACAAGGCCAGCTGCGCTCTCACCCAGGCCATCCCGAAGGTCAGTCAAACACACGCGCTCGGCATGTTTAGGATTATTGATGCACACATTTGTAATAATTAAATGATGGCAAAGAAAATTATAATCCATACTGTACATCATGTCATTCCTTTCCAGGTGCACAGATCTGCAATCCCATACACGCCTCTGTGTCTGGCCAAAGCAGTGAAGAACCCTACAGAGATCCAGGGCATGAGGGTGGCACACGTGAGTGAAAGTTAAAGCTCAACCATCGCTATAATCAGTTACACGGCTTTACGATATGATCGTGTTATATAATAATACTGCTGAGGTTAGATAATCTTCTTTTGTCTTATCATAAAAACGTTTCAGATTAAAGATGCAGTGGCACTCTGTGAGTTCTTCGCCTGGCTGGAGAAAGAGGTATCATTATAACAGTATTATTATTATTATTATTATTATTACTGTGTTTCCGTCCGTTACTAATTAATGAATCGATCACGGTGGTGAAAAGAGTAAGACTAAATTACCTTCTCCAGCTGAACCCTGGCTCCAGCTCTCATCTCGGATTCCTTTGTCATCTAATGCTTTTCATTTTTGATTTCATTTTTGATTTGATTTTTAATTTGCAACATGTGTGTACTGATGGTCACACAGGCTCTGCAGAGAAACACAGTTACATATAATGAACAGCTCCTATTTACGAAACTCCGGAAGGTTAATAAAACTCAAGTGGTCTACAGCCAAAGAAAAAAAACGTTAGTTAATTAATTATTTTGTTCCGGAAACGGGCTTATATTTTAAAACACTCGTAAACCAAATCGTATTATCCCATGAGAAATAATGGAAACTCACATTATTTGTTCCAGAGCCCAAAAAAATAAATACATAAAAATAATTCAAATATACAAAATATAGGGTAAAAATAAAACAAATTAACATGCAATTTACCTTTAAAAAAAAAAGTAAAAAAAAATCCCGACAGATAAATATGGAGGTGTTTCTGTTTGTGTGCGCAAGCGCTGTGTGCATGCATGTGTAGATCTAAGGCAAGTCCCCCTCTCCCCCTTCTCGTCTTACACAGTTACCCTTCCTCCAGTCTTTTCACACACGCGTGCACACAACAGAAACGTTGTTTTACTGTAAAAATAAACAAGAAATGTTTAAGGAAACCACAGCTGTAAAGTAAAAATAAAACAAATTATCCAGCACTTTACCTTTAAAAAGAATCGTAATAGAGCAGTGTTTCTGTGTAGAGCAGAGAGAAAGATTGTTTGTGTGTGTGTGTGAAGTCGAAAGTGGGAGGGGTCTGTATGTGTGTGGCACCATGTCCAATGACGCGTGCGCACACACACACAAAGAGCAGCCTGCATTTACACTAGACAGCAGCTCAGCGGGAGCTGCATGATAATACGTCACAGGCCACGCCCACTAAACAGAAACGATCATGGCCGAAGTCAGTTTTCTGGTTATTCTCCAAACTAGTATGAAAATGTATTTCAGTATCCAAAAGCAGTTTATTCGATGTTTTATAACCGCTGAAAGTCTTTCTTCAGTTTTTTTTAGCTTATACACTATTTGGTCGCTTGTTCGTGTGAAGCCAGCGACTTTAAGTTCTTCTCTTATTTCCTCATACAAATTTTTTTTTTCTTAAAGCACTTTAATTTCTGCTGAATCTCGGCGAATGTCCAAAATGCCGAAAAAACGCTTTTGTTTCGTCTGCGCTCCACATTAACGGACTTTGGGTCTCCGCCATTTTTTTTTTAACGCTCCCTATAACTCCGCCCACCGCTCGTGACGTCACGGGTTCTCGCAACTAGAGCAGCAGAGTTTAGGGGCTGGTTCGGTGCTTATTTTTGGGCGCCGGCACTAATTTTTTTTTCTGTGGAAAAGCGCGGCACTGGTTCTAAAATTGGGAACCGGCACGGAACCGGCACGGGAACTAGAGCAATGGAAAAGAGGTATAATGCGACTTGCTTTTGCTTCACACACGCGCTGTACACAAACGCATACAGACACAAAATATGTTTTACGCACACACACGTGGTCACAGTGTTATAGTAAACAGTACACGCGTGCATGGATGTTTATTATACCAGTGAGAGACGCGCACTAAGAATCAGCAGGGGAGACGATTACCCACAATTCCGCAGTGCAAGAGAAAAAAAACAAAACAAGAAGCGCATGCGTGATACATGATACTCGGTACTCGTAAACCAAGACTTATTCGTTTTTCAAGTCAAAATTTATTAATCTTTTTAATATCCGCGTTACTCGCAGTCCGAGGTTACTGTATAGACTCTCATGATCATATTTCTGAGTCCGGGGTGGAGTAAAAAATGAGTTATGAAGTCAAAATACAGTGTGTGTGTGTGAGAGAGAGAGTGATAATTTGCCTAAATTAAGGTTTATACTAGTGATTGTGTGTGTAACCTGTTACTGCTCTTTTAGATTCCTAAAGGTACAGTGACTGAGATATCAGCTGCAGATAAAGCCGAAGAGCTGCGCAGGTGTGTTTTAACCTCTTACACATCCTTTATGTAACAACAATAACTTACCTTTCTTTTTCGGCACTTCTCTGTGATGTGAACTCTCTATTTTTTTTTTATTCTCATCATCTTCTTCGTATATTTTCCTCCTTTTCCAGTCAACAGAAGGATTTTGTCGGTCTTAGTTTCCCTACCATCTCCAGCGTGGGATCAAACGGCGCCATCATTCACTACCGGTGTGTATCGTATGTCCTTGTTTTAACCACCTGCACACAGTGTATATCCTGTACATTCATTTGAGCAGAACTTCATATTTCATCTATAGCCACAACAGGAATCGCTAATGATGTTTTTGTGTGTGTGTGTGTGTGTATGTGTGTGTGTTAGACCGCTTCCTGAGACCAACAGGACTCTGTCTCTTAATGAAGTTTACCTCATCGACTCTGGAGCGCAGTACAAGTACGTGTGCGAACACACACACACTTTTAACACACATATTAAGGAAGATTTCTACTAGACAGTTAAAAGCTGAGTGAGAGCTTGCAAAATCAGTGTAGCGTTTTTTGACTGTTTCACGTGTGCAGGGACGGAACGACGGATGTGACGCGTACGGTGCACTTCGGGACTCCTACAGACTATGAGAAGGTGATCATGTTTGTATTATATCTCATGATCTCGCCATGAATCTCTCACACACTCAGTGTAATGTGTCCTTTGGCTCCCTCTGCAGGAAGTGAAGTTCATTGCGCTCTGTTTGTGGTGTTGTTTTCAGGAATGCTTTACGTACGTCCTGAAGGGCCACATCGCCGTCAGTGCTGCTATTTTCCCCAATGGAACTAAAGGTACCCGGATATGAGACATTCTAAAGAAACTGCATTGTTTTCTTTAGTACTAAACATGTTTATCATTGTAATTCCACTTACAATTTATCCTTAACTCTAGGGCTGCAACTAACGATTACTTTAATAATTAAAAATCTTTAGAAAGTGCACGAACATGTTGCTTCTTGAGCTGTTTTAATAATAATAAAATAAAAAAAGACAAACACAAAAAACATAGACATGTTTGCTTTACGACTACCAAATATATGCAGTGGAACCTTTGATTACAAGCATAATTTGTTCAGGAAGCTGCTTATATTTCAAAACGCTCGTAAACCAAAAAAACAAAAACAAAAACACAGTACCGGATTCACTGCTGTAAAGTAAAAATAAAACAAATTAACCTGCACTTTACCTTTGAAAAGAATATCGACAGCTGTGTTTCTGTGTAGAGCAGAGAGAAAGAGTGTGTGTGTCTGTGAAGGCGAAAGTAGGAGGAGTCTCTGTGTGTGCGTGTGCTTTAAACGCATGCTGTACACACACATATAGACACAAAATAAATTTTTTACACACTGGTGGTCACAAAAAAACATGATTTTTTTTTTTTTTTTTATGTTTTGGTGACACTAAGGCTGTTTTTCCTCTAAATTTAATTTAATTTAATTCTGATTCTTGTCTTTTGCTGTTCAGGGATTTTTTTCCCCCTTAAAAAAGTCCAATTTCAATTTAGGTGATAAACTGAGGTCTTATTGCTTCTGAGTGTATACACAGTGTGTGTTTGTGTTTGTGTGTGTGTGTGTGTGTGTGCGTGCAGGTCACCTGCTAGACTCGTTTGCGCGTGCCGCTCTATGGGAGTCTGGACTGGATTACCTGCACGGCACCGGCCACGGAGTCGGCTGCTTCCTCAACGTCCATGAAGGACCCTGCGGCATCAGTTACAAAACCTTTGCTGATGAACCACTGGAAGCTGGAATGATCCTCAGCGACGGTACACACACACACACAGACACAAACTAATATAGGCACGAACATAGATTGGTTTCAGGATACGAGCTGCATATACTTCTATTTATGACCCAAAAACGTTCTTGTTTGTATTTTTTAAGAGCCGGGATACTATGAGGACGGCTCATTCGGCATTCGACTGGAAAACGTTGTCCTGGTTGTTCCTACAAAGCCTAAAGTAAGGGAAATCCTTTAACATTATCACTGTCATACAATATCACACACGTCTCAATGATTGATGAATGAGTTGATGATTCAACTCATTAGCAGCGTTAAATCTTCACACATCTTTCATTTAACGTTACGATGAAGTGATAGTACCTGCTGTATTGATTTTTTTCTTTCCCCTCTCTTTGTCTATCAGTATAACTACAGGAACAGAGGCAGTCTGACGTTCGAACCCCTGACACTCTTCCCCATTCAACTGAAGATGATCAACAGAGAGCTGCTGACACAGAAAGAGGTGACACACTGACATTGTTTATAGAGATTCAGTGAATGCATGACAGTGTTCTGTTCTGGTGCAGTACTTGGAATGTAAAGAAAACTTTCTGTAAAAATATAAATCTCAGTTTATGCAGCAAAAAAAAGATGAATTTTCTTATTTTCATTAATCAAATGTGTTTTTGAATTTATAATTAATGAAGAAAGCTAAGTGGTGAAGTTTGGTGGACGCTTTCAGAGGGCAGGGATGGGGGTGTGGGCACTTTCAGAGACTGGAAGGGCGGGGATATTTGAACGCGCTCAGAGACTAAGGGGCTGTGACGGGGGTCGTGTCCAGAGACTAAGAAGCTGGGACGGGCAGGTGCATCCAGGGACTGGAGGGGCATGGATGGGGGATGCCCTCAGGGACTGGAAGAGCTGGGAAGGGGGAGGGGGGGGCCCGCTCAGGGACTGGAACGGCATGGAGGGGGACGCCCTCATTGACTGAAAGGGCTTGGTCGGACTGGAAGGGCTGGGACGAGAGACGCGCTCAGGGACTGAAAGGGCATGGAGGGGGACGCCCTCATTGACTGAAAGGGCTTGGTCGGACTGGAAGGGCTGGGACGAGAGACGCGCTCAGGGACTGAAAGGGCATGGATGGGGGACGCCCTCAGGGACTGTAAGAGCTGGGACGGGGGGGGGGGCTCGCTCAGGGACTGGAAGGGCATGGATGGGGGACGCCCTCGTTGACTGAAAGGGCTTGGTCGGACTGGAAGGGCTGGGACGAGAGACGTGCTCAGGGACTGGAAGGGCATGGATGGGGGACGCCCTCAGGCACTGGAAGGGCTGGGACGGACTGGAAGGGCTGGGACGGGACACACACTCAGGGACTGGGAGGGCTGGGACGGGGGACGCGTCCAAGGAGTGACTGGAAGGGCGCGGACCCTTCAGAGACCTTAGGGGCTGGACTGGTGGCCGCATTTAGAGACAAATTTTTATGGCTTTGCAAAACATTTTTTGACAGCCTCCATAAACAAATATATTAATTAATATAAAATATCCAATAAATATGTATACATTTATATTAAATTCTTTATTACAGTATAAATGTGGAGTATAAACTCTACTTTTTTTTTTTTTAAGTAAACATTCTTCTTCTCACTGCAGCGTGACTGGCTGAACAATTACCACCGGCAGTGCCGTGAGACAGTTGGCGCCGAGCTGGAGCGGCAGGGCAGGAAGGAAGGTCTGGATTGGCTGATCAGGGAAACTCAGCCGATCGCTTAAAGTCATACACGAGTAATTTTTATTTAACGACATCCTAATTGATCTTATCAGAAATGACTTTTCTCTGACTTTTTGCTCTGAATTGTCTTCATGCCAACTTTGTGAAGCACACGAACACACACATGCGCACAACCACACTTGGCACCGCTTTTACAAAACAATAAACCTGAGAGTGACAAACTCCACTCATTGCAGTTTGTGATTTATTTATTTATTCATTTTAATTAACCCATTCCTGTTTCAATGCTGATTCGCCCCCCAATTTCATTGACTTTAAAGCATTCGAATAGTTGGACCCCAGCGTGTTTAGTTGGAGTGTTAGATCTACAGCTGCATATAAAAGGTGGGTGGATCCAGCATGATGTCATCTTTAGGGTCAGTCAGCGTGGTGTGTGTGCGTGAGAAATCAACATCATCGTCATGGCATCCGACAGGAAGTGGATTAGTGCAGATGTAGTAAATAGAGGAGTCGTCCTTTCCGAATGATTCTAGAGGCAGTGGGTTACGCAAACTCTGTGACCTCTGCATGACCTTTAGGTTCACTGGCTCCTCCCCGAGGTCATATGCCACAGCTCTTTCATACTTGCACGCTTGCTTGTGGTGCCTACAAACGATTATTAGTTGATCAGTTAATTAATCAACGTATCAATTTGACCAATTGGAAAAGCGTATTTCATAGCGATGTCATTGAAATATCACTGGAAACTACATTATAGGGATTTGTGTAAGAGGCATCACCTCCAGCGGTTGATATAGGACACACAGCATGTGATGGCCGTCACAGTGAGGACGCACAGGGAGAGCGAGAGCATGGTGATGTTGAACACTTTACACTCTATATAGTCACAAAGGGAAAGTCTCATTATCACATGTTTACTCGGGAAGGAAAAAAAACATCCATTAGGAATTGTTAGAAAAGAAATGGCAGCTAAGGAATATTTAGCATAAATATAACAACAGTGTTATTTCGACACCTACTTAAAACACAAGATCTTATATGCAGCCCCTCTTTTAATTCTATCATCTGATCAGTTTTAGGACAATACAACCTATAACATCATATGACATTTTTCATCGTCCCATTATTTATTTAACCAAAATGAAATGAAAAGAGAATCCTTCCACAGGATAAGTTGCAGCCAGCTGCTGCTACTCATCAGCCCTTGACTAACTGATCATCAGCAGGTGTGCAGACCTCTATAAAAGCAGAGGTTTTGGCAGTTACAGATGGAGCCACGCCAAATAGCCGCGGAAGTGTGAATGGCGTACGAATGGCGTACGGCTGCCCTATGCACGCCGTAATCCCCCCTCCTTTTCTTTCGAGAAAGGCGTGTCAAGATTTCACAGTAAACACGCCCATTCAAGCCCTATTTATGCATTTACCTGGTTCCACCACTAGATGGCGCTTCGTTCTCAAGGACACGTTAACACAAGCCAGCAATTTAGCTGCGCTGAGTTGCAATCACGTGATTTTAACAACCCACCCCCACCCCCGCCGAACTGACGCTACCAAACTGCACTAGAGATGAAGATGGCGGCTTAATGGACTATTCGCGGTAAGTGGTGTTTTAATTTATTAAATTTGTTTGGGATTAGTTTACAGTTTATTTCCCAGTTTAGTTTTTTTACCGGCCGTTTTGAAAATCACTGGCAGCACGAGCAGCGTGCGATGTAACTTTAGATACCTTAATGATCTGTTTACCAAGTCTGGAGTTAACATTACAGCTTACTGTCAGTGTCACAAACTCAGAATGTCACTCATCTTTAACTAAAAAGACACTAAAGCTTCGAAAATACTATTAATGTCCCTATTACAAAAGGCTGCACTACCGGATGAAGAGTGTTTGTGCTCTATAAAAATGCCTTTAGAGTCTGAGGCGTGTTGTCTGGATAAATTCAGCATTTATTTATTCTTTGGGTAAGAGTTAATCTGCCGGATATATCTGTGAATATAATGTGATGCAGTTCATGAAGGACACAAGCTGAGGATAGATGTACAGGAGCTCGCGAGCTAAACACTAATAACCGGGTTTATATTTTTCTCAATTTTGCCGTGACTTTGCGCGGTAGCGCGAGCGCTTAGTTACCGAGATGGATAAAAACTCTGAAGTGTTTATCAGTTAAGGGGGAGGGGGAGGTGTGTGTGGAGAGGGGAGGTATGTGTGTGGGGAGGTGTGGGGTGCTTCAGTACTCGGGAAGTTATAGTTTGGCTTCAGAGATAAACTAATGTATACGAGTGTTATATCGCCTAACTTATTTGTATGAAAAGCGCATTAAGTAAATTCTCGGTTAATTTAATGCAGACGATACTACAGACAGACCGGGGTTAACACTAACAAAGTTCAATGGTTAAAGTTAGCCCAGTTTATTTACATTCCAGAATTCCCCAAAACAGTATTTTACACACTCTGTGGTGTAGGTTTACTAATATCTTTTATATTTATTACAACTAGATATTCTGTAAAGTTTATCTTTGTCTTCACTAAATTCTCCTGTTTTCTTTAATCAGAGCTCCGCCCTGGAGGATTGGGGGGTCAGACGGATGACGGTTGGCCTTTTGGAGCTATTGGAGGAGCCTGAACAAGCTGTTGAGGGAGCTGTAGAAGGGATGACGTCACAGCTTTAGAATGATGTTTGGTCAGGTCTACTGTATATTCTGAACATAGAATTGCAAAACGCTTGATACTTTAGGGGGGAAACAAAGAATTAAACATTTCCATCTTTCATATTTTTTAAAAATGATATTTTAATATAAAAGAACCAGATAGAGACTGATAAGCAGCTGGTGTTATCCAGGTATTTTAATGAGCTTTAAGCAAAAATTAAACATGTTTTCACCTGTTTAATACAAATTATTGTTTTACCTTTTACTAGTTTTGGAAGAATAAATTTTATTTTTAAAGTCATGTGTGCGTGTTTTAATTGTTGGGGGATTGTTTGTGTATTTAAAAATACATTTACTTAAACCAACAACTTCAATGTGCAAAAAATGGGACCCGACATTGTTTTAAATAGTCAAAGAGTTGGGCTAATAATAATAATAATAATAATTATTATTATTATTATTATATATAATACATAACTTGATCATATGTATCTGTGATAGTTTGTGTTTGTGATTATGTGACCCATAATCATTTTTTCTCAGTATAATTTTTTGGGGGGTTTTAAGAACTCCATCAAAAGAGCAAAGACAAACTTAGAAGGAGTGGAAGGTAAGAAACCTCAGTGGAGAATACTGACTGTGACATGGTGCTAATTGCTCTGTGTGTGTGTGTGTGTGTTTTTGGCGGGGGGAGGGGTACTTCAGACTTACTTGTCTCTGCCCAAATGTTTGTGTTAAAGCAACGGAGAAATGCCGGAGCGCGCGCACACACACACCTCTCATCCACAAACGCTTTAACTGTTGTCTTGTAAATCGTTGATTAAACCTATGAACACAGCTGTTCAGTATCAGTCCTAAACACAAGCGCAGGGTCTGTTTTTGTCCTTAATTAAAAGACACCAATATGTTAATAATTTACACAATGATAACATGTTTATGTTTAATGTTTATTTTGCGGGAAAAGGTAATAAGCTATATTTAAAATAAAACAAACCAGGAAGTAAGTGTTTTATACATTAAAGTGCTTTGTATAACCAAGTGCCCGAACAGACATAGCAACAGTATACAAAGTGTGTGCGCTGTGGGGGATTGGAAGATGAACGAAGATAATCATTTACAAGACAAAAGACGTTCAGAGGTGTGTAACCCCCCCCCCTCCCCCCCGCCACGGATTGCCCCCCATTACGCAATCGCTATCTTCAAAAAAAGCCGCCGCCCCTTTTCATTCAAACGTGTTAGCGAGTGTTTTTCTTTCCCTCCGCTTGTGAACACAGTTGCGTTCAGTAACACGATGGAACCAATAACCTAAACAGCAGCAACAACAACCATTATGATCACACTTTGTTGAATTTATATCTTTGCATTGCTACGTGTTTATTTACTTGCTTTTCGCATCGCACGTATAATGCACTCTAAAATCGACACTATCAAACTTGGAAATTATATAATATCCAATCAAACATCACGATATTAAAAGTAACGAATTTGTCACTACTTTTTCTCTTATGCAGCACGGCTAAAAAGATAATAAAAATTACACCAAAGTGCTGCAGGTTTGGTGTCTGTGAGCTTTTCCTAATCAGAGTTACACGGGGGGCTGCTCCAGTTACACTCTACTTAGATATTACACAGAGGAGAGTTCACTTCTGTTCTCTTCATCCTTGCTTAATTTCGTCTCATGAAATAATAGTAAGTTTTGTAAAGTCTGAGTTCATCTCCCCAGCCAGTGTTGTGTATGGGCAGGGTAGCATCATGGCAGGATTGGTGTCATTTTTATTATCTTTTTAGCCGTGCTGCGTAAGAGAAGAGTAGTGACAAATTCATTACTTTCGTTACTAGACTATTTTGTCTGCAAGTGAAATACATCGATACGTTAATAATTTACACCACGATAACATTACTGCAGAAGGAATTGAAGAGACGTGACTTTGAGACGTTTACAGTATATTCGAACCGTAGACAGTGTTTATTTTGCAGAACATTACAAAACAGCCATGTCCAATAAAACAGTGCATCTTTAATAAGCCACATTTCGAGTCAGTAGTAAAATTAACGAAAGACTGAGAAGCCCCGTAAACTTGACCCTGACAATAATAGTCGATTGTTTATATATATATATATATATATATATATATTTTTTTTTTTAAATGTTCAAATTAACGTTTCAGAGTAGCCTATATAATTTGTCTTGTCATCTGTTTACAGCGTTGGTTGATTTTGTGATTGAGACCCATGGGTTACATTGAAATATTTTTATTAGTAGTAGTAAGCCAGGCTTTAGTAACCTTGGATAAATCAATATAAGCCGTCTCTCGCGCACGCGCTCTCTCTCTCTCTCTCTCCCTCACACACACACACACACACACGTACACACACAAACAAATGAAACTATGGCAAAAATATATAAGCAGTAAAAATTACAGTGTTATCCTGTAGGTGATTCCTGTCCTGATAACAGGCGCTAACCCTCTGGAACTGTTTAGTTCTGTTAGTATTGTGTTCAGGTGTGAATGTTTCTGGGGATTTAATCTGCCTCTGCTGCTGCATCTATTCACCGTAGTGATAAGTGATTAATGGCCGATCAGATCTTTGATGGGGGACGTTATGCTGGTTAAATGACTAAAGACAGACTGATCCGTATGGACAGGTATTTGTTCCAGATATTATGCGTTAATTATTAATCGATTTGTTTTGCCAATTTTTGACTATCAGCGAAAAAAAACATCAGCGAAAACATAAAAAATATAACGAAAACAAACTCAAGCAGAAGTTAAATTTTAAGCTTTACTTTGCAGCAAAATATTATCTACCGTTTTCTATTAAACGAAAATAGATAAAATACACTGTAATGTAAAATACTGTACATAGCCCGCACGGTATACCTACGGTATAGATAAATTACAGATGTTACCGTGTCTTTAAGTATTATTAAGGATGTCGTGAAAAATATTGCAATAAGTGGTTTTATTAATTAATTAAATTAATCATTAATTAAAAATAGCATAAGCATCATGGGTTGTGTATTGAGTGATCTGTGATCTGTGATCTGTAAAATCTGTTTTATGAATCGTTTTTTATCCCTATTTTTTACCACATCATCTATTTATGAAACTATGTTGACGTAAGTTATGTTATATATATCAAATATAGTAACCGTCTGCTTGGACACTGCAGTTAACTGAAGCAGTCAATGCTCCATCTGGCGGAATTATACAGCATTGCAACCATCTTTTTAGAAAGCGCATGGGGGCGTTTATGGGGCGGGGCATCGTTAACTACGTCATCGCGGGGGATCACATTCCGTGCACGAATCGATCATGGTCCTGTCACGGTCCTGTCATGGACCTATCATGCTCCAAGCGGCTGTTTGACGTGGCTCCCACTGTAGCTGGTTTGGAGCATTCTGGTGTGTGTTAGCAGAATGCCAAAGGGAAAGACATAAGCACTGGACTTAGAAATGCAATTGTTGCTGCACATCTGGAAAGGATTATAAATTATTTCCAAGAAATTTGGAGCTCAGTGTTCTGCAGTGAGAAAGATTATTCACAAGTGGAAAGCATTCAGGACAGTTGCCAATCTTCTCAGGAGTGGACGTCCCAGAACATAGTGAGGGCCAGATGAAGCCTCTTCAAAATTTAGGTGTCAAGGCTTCCCAGGAAAGGTTAATTTTATGATGCTTCATACAAGAGATCATTGTACCGTCATCTAGTGGGCAAATTTTGTTTAGCAACTAGATTGTAACATCGCAATCAGCGCAATTAAGATGTACATGTAGCACCACTGCTCAAGTAAATGTTTATGCACATAATCAACATCTCTGAATCTTGCACATGCCTTTACTTAAGCACCGAAGAGTTAGTCATGTGATTCCAGCAAACGCGAGGCTTCGTTTGTCATTGGTCACAAGACTCTTGGGGACACAACAGATGCCCTTTATGCGAGGCATCATTTGGACTTGCCCCTTTCTGCTCAATACAAGCTTTAGAGCTTCTGTGTCATAGTAACATCAATACCAGGACATTTACTCCAAAGTCAGACCATGCAATGCTCAGAGAAATACCAAAAACTCAAGAGCTACATCTCAGGCCCTACAGGCCGTATTAAGCATGTTAAACGGTAAAGGCTATGACGGCACAATTAGACGAAGAATGAACAAGTACGCTTTTCTTGGAAGGGTTTCCAGGGGAAAGTCTCTTCTGTTTATAAAGAACATTGAAGCACGACTGAGGTTCACAAAACCACAACAAACCATGCGGCTCCTGTAACAAGGCCCTATGGACAAATGATACCAAAGCTGTTTGGTCTTAAGGTCCAGTGCAGTGGCGGCTGCTCTAAGACTACAAGGGAAACTCCGCTTCCTCTACTATGTCAGAAAATAAATGCTCATATATGCACTGTCGTATTTATATTGGTTTTAATAAAAGTGCGCTAGAATGTGTTCAACTGTATGACTAGCTTGTTCAAAATCAGGTATTTATTGTCGATTGTTTGACGCGATTTCATACATTGTCATACATTTTCGTGCAGCACAGCGCATTAAACCCTCCTGAAGCCCAGCTTCACTGGAGCTCTATGGGCAGCACAGAGGAGCTTTTTTCACTGCAGAAAAGCTGGACGGTAATTGGATAAATGCACCAAAATCGTCACTTCCAGGAAAGCTCAGCTTCTCTGGGAGTAAAAGAGAGCAGTGGGCGGGCCAGGACGCTGGGCTGCTGCATGATGATTGGAGGCGCGGAACCCCTTTTTTGATTGACAGTATGTCTTAAGTATACATTACAGAGATTCGAGTTCAGTCCCATGCGGAAGTGCAGGTGAAGTGGTACGACGAACTGCTGCACTCTGTATTGTTTGCTGGTGATGTAAACCACGACCATGGCCCAAGATTGATCTGGTCTAAAAATCAGGAAAAAACAACAGGTCTTTTTAGCTCACAAGGTGAACTGGCTGACTGGAAGTGCTGTGACAGAAAATGTACTGTTGACCATGCCTTTTGATGAAACCTTCTCAGGGAATGGGATGTGTTTGGTCAAACGTGGGTTTTGGGGATCTGGGTAACTTTGACAGGGCATACAAAAGGCATGAAAAGTGCAAAGAACAGAATGAATTTTATGATGAAGTCCTAATACGAGCTTCCCCTGTTTCAAAAGCTAGCAGCCGCCACTGGTCCAGTGCCATGTTTGTTAAACACCAAACAGCATTCCAGTAGAAACACCTCATACCTACTGTCAAGCATGGCGGGTGGTGGAGGGGTGATGAACTGGGCTTGGTTTTTGCAGCTACAGGACCTGGGAATCTTGGATGCATTGAGTTGACCATGAACTCCTCTGTATACCAGAATATTCTAAAGGCAAATGTAGCCATCTGTTCGACAGCTAAAAATGAACTGCAACAGGACAATGATCCAAAGCACAGCAGTAAATCTACATCAGAATGGCTGTAAATGAAAAGAATCAAGGTTTTGGAACGGCCTAGTCGGAATCCAGACTTCAACCCAACTGTTAAACAAACATGCTGTGGTAGGAATCTAATTGCTTATTACTTGTTTTTGTGCAATTTTTTTTTTTTCTGTTTTGACTTGGAAAAAAACTTTTATGTTGTTGTTCTGCTGAGGTTTGCCTAATACTGAGACCAGATATGATCAGATGATTTTTATTTAGTTTTTTTTTTTTTTACAAAAAGGCATAGAATTAAAAGAGGGGCACTAACTTTTACACATGACTGTATATACAGTAGGTATAAACTTTTAACAGCTTTTTGGCTGATTTGGTAAAATTTATAATTCATTGAAAATGTATAAAAATCTTAAATTTTGTCATTTCATAAATGGGAAAAAACTAAATCTGTGTATCTCACCGTAGGCGACATCTCTGCTCTCGCTGTCTGTCTTTGTGCTGTTAAGATAAAGCACCGAGCTCAAAGTTCTCGGCCTGTTCTCAGCCATTGTAGCACTGGCATCTCCAATGCAAGAAAGGCGGACTGAGACATTCGAAGGAATCATGTGACTCAAGTTGGTTTCCATGGTGATGCCCCTCTCAAACCCTTTAGTCCCCCCCATTCTTCCCTGCCAACTTGGTCTTGTTTGTGGGCAGGGGGCTGGAATGCCATTTTACACAAACACAATCAGCTCGGAGTGTTGTAGAATGTGGAAAAACTTCACGTCTAGGGGCGAGGAGGTAATTAGTTACCCAGCGGGAAAGAAATAAAGTTCTAGTTTGAGGTGCGAGTTACTCATTATGAGCGTAAGTCAGTGCGAAACAGCACACACCAAACATGACTTGGCTCAGTGGAAGATCTGTGGAAATCTGATGTTTCTGCCAAACATGTTCTTTTAAATATCTGTCATTATCCTTCATTACGTGTATTTATTTTAAGGTTTGCTAAAACTCTCCCAGTGTAACTTATGTCCACTTGAATGTCAGATGCTTAATGATTTACCTAACTGTGTGTCTCAGTCTCACACACACATTGGCACTTAGGACATTATCCACTAGGGTTTTGCTTCGAGTTCTCAGGTCACCTAGAAGTCAGAAGTGTGTTTGAATCATGTACTCTCTCAATATATATATATGTTTTTTCCCATGTCAGGCCGTAAATATACACCATTCCGCCACCCAGCTCCGGTGGCATCAGAGGTCAACTCCCTTACCGCTGACGCCAATCAAAACATACACAAACGCAGCATGGTCACTCCGTCCTAAATCACTCTGATGCTGGCTTTAACATTTACTGCACCCTTGTGGAATATTCGGACATGGTCTGTTGCTCTTGTGGCTTAGAGAGCTGAACAGTTCAGCAACTAGATGGCAGCGTTCTCATGAACTTGACTTTCGAACAAATATGATGAGAAACGACTGAAAAAAATAGTATAGACTAAAATATAAAGTCTTTTTTAATATAAATTCTGTCATAACAATAACAACACAGTGTATCACACATATCCTATACAAAGCTTTTCTTTTTAATCTTTAATAATTAATTTTTTTAATAAAAGATTTTTAAAGAAGTCGTGTTGCGATATTTTTATTGAAATTAAGAGCTGAATATAATAATAATAATAATAATAATAATAATAATAATAAACATGCCTGAGCAAATTGTCCAAATAAAACATGGAAGGAAAAAGATTTAATAGATACACTAAATTAAAAGAGTTATTAATGAATTCATAATAAAATGTTAATAATAAATACTGGAATTAAATCTGGAAATAAAGTGGAAATATATTGGCCTTTTTTAATTTTGGTCAATTGTATATTTTGTCAATTCCTGTAATTGAAGGATCTTGGGACATGATATTTAATAAGAATCACAACACTTGGTAGCTTTAATGTTATTTAAGAAATGTTTTTAAAAAATGTGTATGGTTTTAGAAAAAATGAAAAACAGAATTAAAGTAAACAAAAACAAAAATAAATATTGCGAACAATTAGGACATAGAGAAGCACATCTAAAAAAAATCTATTGGCCAGATCATCTTAGTTGAGTAACATTGATTTAAAAATGACAAGGTTGGAATTGTATGTTTTATTTTAAAGAATATCACGTACAAAAATATCACATGCTTTCACATATTACTGCTTCACAAATTCTCAAGAAGAAAACCTTACTTTCACTGGACAGTAATGTAAACCAGGGACCTGGAGAAAATGGACGCATCCGCCTAAAAATCTATCCATCCTCTTTCATAATTCGAAGCAAACCGAGGAAACATTACTTATTAAAAAATCATAAAATCAATAATTACAACTGAAAAATAAAATAAACTCTTTGAAATTATGTGTCATAAATTTCACCTACTGAAATATTACTTTTACTCGCTTTTACATACTAGTGCTTCACAAAGTCTCTAGAATTAACAAAATAATTGTAAACCGAGGACCTAAAGCACTGGAGCAGCTTCACAGTCCGCGTACACATCCATCCATGCTCTTTAATAATCCATAGCGAACTGAGGAGACATTACCCCGGCCTGTGTATTAGTGTGTTTATTATGCCTCATAAGCTCAATGTGCTGGGAAAACACAGGAGACACACTCATGTGACTTTTATTCGTCATGCCATAACACACTAATTTAGGTAAAAGGTCTTAATAAGGACCAACCACACTTTCAGAGTGTTTCAATTAAACGGTGAAGTTTGATCCTATGGGAATCCAGGAAATGTGTTCGAGAGCTGATTCTGGATCAGCGTTTGTTTTTCTTATAGATTTATGAAGACATAAATGGGGCTGATCCTCAGTCAGTTAATGGGCCGATAATTTGTAAATGATGATGGTGAGGTCTTTTTAAAAAAATCTACCAGCCAAATCAACTTGTTTATCAAATTATGTTCACCTGGGCTTTAAAAGAAGAATTAATAAGGTTTGGTATTTTTGGACGTCAGTTGTCTGCCCTTTTTAAGATCGATTTATGATTGTTGGTTAATTCATTTTAGCATTTATTTTTTTTAATTCAAACTATTAGTTACAACTTAGAACTAGAAATAGATTACTTTGGAATTATATGTCACGAATTTCATGTCACAGTCCACCTAAATGTCTGTGCTTGTTAATAATCCATAGTAAACTGAGGAGACATTACTCCTGTCTGTGTATTAGTGTGTTTATTATGTCTTGTAGGCTCAATGTATTGGGAAAACACAGGAGTTTTATGCTCATGTGCCTTCTATTCGTCATGCCATAAAACACTAATTCAGGTAAAAGGTGTTAATGGGGACCAACTACTCTCATCCTGGGACAGTGTTTGGTTTTCATACAGACTTAGCAGGACATAAAAAGGGCTGATCCTCGGTCAGTTAATTGGGTGATATTTCCACCCTGAGGGTCACACATGGGGCAGATTAGCACTTTTGTTTGCTCTCCATGGACCAAGCGGTGTTTATTACAAGAAGAAAGTGCCTTGGCATAATTATTTGTGTACATGTTCCCTAAATGAAGGCCTTCCAGACTAAATAGGTTCGACACACAGGAATTTTAGGCATGTGTGTGAGTTCAATACCTTTTTCCTTATTGTACTTTATCATACACCATCTAGCGTTTTATAAAAATGAAACTAGAGGGTTTTTTTTTGTCTTTTTTATTTTGTGTTTGGTCAGTTCACGTGAACATAGACAGATGGGACATTAACCATCATGCTCCAGTACAGTGACGGCGTCAGTCTTAAAAAATGACTAAATTAATGTAAAGTGCGTTTGACAGTTTAAGCGTTTGACCAAATTCCAATAAAATCTTAATTTAATTCCAAAACACTCTATATTGTAATGTTTTCACTACATATACAAATTATATACACCCCTATGTTTCATTTTTCACATTTATGTCAACAATTAGTGAGTAAACCGCACACATTCTTCAAAACAAGCTATTTGTTTTATGTCTTGCAAACACCACTACTGGAATTTTCCAGCTTCAATTGAGTATAAAGTTAATGACCTCCTGTCTTAATGTGCGATGTTTGTGTTACCGAAAAACTGACCAATAGTCACACATCAAGTTGACAAATTGATGTAAAGTACGTATTGTAAAGTAATTCATATGCATTTATGTTTTAAAATGGAAAGAAAACAAGGAAACTAAAATTTTATTTAGCTTTCGCTTGTCAAATACAAATCAAAATATTGACTGTTTTTAATTGTTTTAACAGTTGTAAAAACACAAATTCGATGGGAAATTTTTAATTCCTGAAACATATAGTAGTAGTTCAATGTAGCTGAAATTTTTTTTTATAAACAAACAACTTAAAAATAAACACAATTAAGCTTATAATACCATCAATTTCATATTTATAACTATTAGTACTTATTTTAACCTTAAAGAAATATTGTTATTTGGCATAATAATAATAATAATAATAATAATATTATATATATATATAATATATTATAAAACATGTAAAACAAAACAAAAACAGATAAAGTGTGCACTCTGTAACTATATGCTGGATTAAATTCTGGGTGATTTAAATATTCTCAATTTTCAGCATCTGGAAAATCCTTTACCTTGCTAAAAAAAAAAGAAATCATGTAGTGATCCATGTCAGCATTTACATGAGGGTTTCTTTAAACCACCAAGAAATTGCTGATACACATCAGTGTGCACTGTGCCAGCGTTGAAAACTCAGCTCTGTGTCTTTTCATCAGACGAATATTCCAGATAATCAGTTACAGATGAAGCTGTGTGAGAAGGTGGGCCCAAGCATCGGATTGGTCCTCGTTGTTTGAATATGAACTGAATTCTCCTTCAGGTCTCTCCAGCTATGTGAAGGATACATCTGAAAAACAATTTAGCAATCCATCAAACACAGAACACTGCATATGGCTTGTCCCATTTGTCTCCAGGGTGTCCTGTTCTGGACATGATTTCCAAATACAGAGTACTGAAATCTACAGCTTAACATTTTTAGCTTAATCTCACATGTTCTGACAGCGGTCAGGCTTTACAACTAAATTCCATCCAGAAATAAGGGCTACACGCATGACTTGGAGATCTGTCATCAGTGTGAATGTCAGACCCCAGTTTTTTTAGGGGTTGTGGTTACAGATGGAGCATGACCCATAAACCGGGGTAAAGCAATAAGGCCTTCGTGACCTAGAGTGACCTCTGGACGTGATACGCAAGATCAGCTTTATACTCATGTAAGCACACAGAATGTTTATCTGAATGGACCTTAACTATTTCTCTTAGGTTGAGGCTTCAGCTAGCAAACCAGTTGTGACCAGGTATTGTGATAAACAAATGAATGCTAACTCTTAAAGGCCAAAATATTATTAATAAATAAACATGTTAAATGAGAACCAAGAGATAAGTAGGCGGGGCACAATCTCTCCCCCCTTGTCAATCACAGTCGTAATCATGACCACCTGTGAGCTCATATATTTAAAAGAGGGTAGATGTTAAACTGTATTGTAGAAAAAACACACTTTAGGACATACTGAAAAAGGAACATAATTAGCTTTGTTGTTGTAACTAGCTAGCTCTTACTTCTAAAAACTTACGCATATAACATCATATTTGGCTTGTTACTGTACGACTCGCGGATATGAAAAAATTGAAGAGAACTTTGCCGAAACCCCCTGCTTGGATTAGGAAAAGTCTCTTCTTCTCGAAGGTTGGACTCGAAGTTAAATCCTCTCTGTTATCTTTAACCATCACAGTGACGTTTCTAACTGTTTAATAACTCTTTATGAAGACCCAGGTTTCAGTAAGGTAAAGGATATATACAGGATTATCTCCCTGACCTTTGACCCTTCCTGGGATTAGCGAGACCTAAATCACAGGATATAGTGGAAAAGCAATACTTCGTGTAGAGTATACGTTTCTTAAGTCCTAAAACCTGTATTTCGTATTAAAGAAGACTCTTAGTAGGTTTCCCATAGCAGTCTTTATAACTGTATTACAAGCAGCTGCAGATAACAGAGGCGCTGTTCTGGGATCAGTGTGTGTGTGTGTGTGTGTGTGTGTGTGGTAGGTAATAACGAAGATGACTGTGAAAGTGAAAACATGCTGCTCCACTGACGGAACACAGGAATGACATTTAGTGAAGATTTAACATTTTCATCATCATGAGAACTTGGCAGTGTAAATTTGGTTAAAATGTCTTGGTCCATTTGGAAGAATATGTAATAAATCCTACAGTAGGTATAGTTTTAGTCATTTCCAAACTAAAGGAGACCACAGACAAAGTTTGAAACCTAAATATTTTTTTTCAGCCCACCCAAATCTTTAATCATCACTCCGATCAACACACGAACAGTTCGAACATAAACAAATAATGAAACTATTAAAATCCCATGGCTTTGTTTTATTAATTGCAATTACCTCTCTAAATGTAAAAATATTTAATTATAAATATTTTGGTAATTTCAAACCTTACTACGAAATTGAAAACTAAATTTTTTTCTTTAAATATTGTAAATGGTCTCTCACAGCCCACCCGCAGTACCTTTATCAAACACTACGCCCACACTATAGGAAACACTGATATAGGATTTTATCTAGCTAATAAGATGCAAACTCGCTTTAGAAAGCTACCAGATTTTTCTTTTCACGTGTAACTTTACTTAGCAATGTTCCTTTGCCCTAATTCCTCATTAACATTCCCACCTGTGGAGCTTCGGTGGCTGCTTAACATTTATGTCACAAATAGCTATGTAATTAAATGTAAATAGGTGGCATGGGTCATTGGGGCATCCATTGAGCCCAAAATGAGGCTGGGTAATTGTGTTCGGGAACATCCGATCCTGAGTGTTAGCCTGAGCTCCTGTAACCCACAGTCCTCTCTGATTCGAACACAGCTCGCCATTTCTGATGAAAGGGAGATTTTAATTTTGGCTGATGACCCGTAAATACCTTATTAGGCTGGCTGAATATCAAGGGCACAAGATTAGATTAAACTGGCTGAACCATCACAAAACATTTCTATAATAAACCCGAAAAAAAAAAAAAAAAACTTTTTCAGTGAATTCATTATTCAACAAAAAACAATTAAATAGCAAAGACTACGTGAACTGGAAATGCAACCTAAACATAATCTACAGTGTATAAACAGTCTCTTTTTTCTCTCTCTCATTTTCTAATAAGTAGACACAAAGTTTAAAACCCAAATAATGAAAATATGGAATGATACAGTTTCCTGTCAATAAGCTGTTACTATAGAAACGATACAGCCAAAACATATTATTTGTGCTTATTTTATTCATTTATTTTTTGTCATACATATAATACAGAAAATGTGTATAACTTCTGAAGGTTATGTGACATAGAAGTGACCAATCTTGCTTCGCCAAAAAAATCATGTTACTAACTTCATACTATATATATAATTCATATCGCATATGAATTTCATATTTTTCATATTTCGTATATCATAATGCACATTATTAATATTTCTTTATGAGTATTGGTGTCTAGAAGCATATGACCTGTGAAAAAATTGTTGCTTAAATTAAAGCATTCTGTTCAAAGTTAAGGCTTTTCGCCTTAATTACTAACAAAAGTGGTTTTGTTTAAAATCAGACACAAACCTTAAGGTATGTGGCCATAAAACATAGAAAACTATAGTTTATTCAGTTGAAATGATTAGTAATTATTGTGAACACATATACCGATAAAATTCCAGGGCTATCTCGGTGCTTTGCATGAGAGATAATCTTAAAAATCATAAAAAGCAAAAAATCTGTAGTGTCCGTAACCATGTCAAATTCATGCTGTGATATCTTAACAATTTTGCATTTTGGAATAATACACTTTTTCAGGTTTATGTCTTTTCATGTTGACCAAGTTTTATCTAAGTGACAATTAAGAACATTGAAAGATTTTAATAAAAAAAAAGACACTACATAAATAAAAGCATGAAATTGTATCTAGCAAATGTGTTTTTTTTTTCATCTGATAAAAATATAAATTTGTATGCATATTTACAAGAAATGAAGCATTAATCCGGACATAAGAATCATTAAGTATTATAAAAAATGATGTTACATGATCCTATTTAAAAATTAACCTGGGTGACACTTTCTATAACATTTCCGGTACCATGTTTTGCCCGATCACATTCCTAGACTCATCCTTTCAGAACTTTAACATTAATCAGATTTAGAATTTAACAGCGTTGTTGGATAAATCTCTAAACCTCCTTTCAGGCTCCATTATTTTATATTGGCGTGATAACAGTAATAACACTAATAGTGACAGATCTGCTACAGCTCAGGAACAGCGTAGGCATTTTTGCCAGCTTTAACGATCCCACGAGTCTCCGAGAGCGGACACAAGCTGTCTACACAGGGCCTTTTGAGTATAGTAGCTGTAGACGTGGTTGACATTTTCATCCAGAACAGCTGTGTATCTACAGACAGATAAACATACAGAACAATTCACACACACACACACACACACACACACACACACACACACACATACTGTATATCTACAATAATCTTCGCCACCAAAAAAAAACACCTGTTGAGTCTCGGGGTGGAAATAAAAGCTCATGAGAAATGGTCCTATAAACACACAATGGAGTAACGAAAGCCAAACAAGGGTGTGATTACAGGACGGCTTCCCAGTTTAATGTCCGTCCTCTGGGACGTTTTTAATCTGCTACTCTTCGCCCATTGTGTCTTCTGTCGACAGCTCACAACTCAGCTGATACCTCGCTCTACTTGCACTGGTGGTGCTTCAGACGGCCGTGGTGTCTCTCCGGCGCTTAAAGTTTAGCTGGATCCATATATATGTTGTGTCTTCACTCTGCGTCTGGACAGGCACGTCTCTGTCACCTCCATCGTGAATGTTTATATAGGGGAACCATTTTGCTCGGTCAAATAGCCGATATTATCTTCAATCACTCGCTTTGAGATGAAGGACCGAAACGAATGTGTGCACTTGAACAATTTGGCTTTGCTACAAACATGCCGCAGGAGACGTGTCCACTATACAGTATGGGGAATATATGTGCCTTTTAGTGCTCTGGAGAATGTAAGCATGCTAGTATTCTCTCTCTCTCTCTCTCTCTCTCTCTCTCTTTCTTGTCCCCCTCTCTCTATATCTGTCTGTCTCATCTTTTGCATTATACATCAGCGTATGAGCCGTAATTCAGGATCCTATACACAATGGAGCTTTATGACAGAGCGGTATTAGATATAACCTGAGAGGAACTGCGATAAAAGCACAGTGAAAAACTCCTGCACTCCTAAATGGTCAGCATAGTGTAGTCTGCGAATAACTCACATTCATGTCCACAGAGGTGAAGACAGAGCTGAATGCATTTGATGAATGTGGGGTCTGAGACATTTATTTTCTTGGGCGAAAGTGAGACATCTTACTCCGGACATTCCTTCCATAAAGGTTACATATATACTTCTCCTCGCGGAAAGTTGACATGAAGATTATTAAATGTTAAAATGTTAAAACAGAACTCCTTCCTGTCTCTTTCACATCATCAACTATCAAGCGTGAGACAAACCCGGTTCGTTGAAATGGTAACCTGGGGGCGCCAAGACTTTATTCCGAGTGAATAATGTAAGAGCAACCTTTATCAAAGGGTGTTAAAATAAATAAAACAGCTTTGGTTTTTTGTGGCTTGATCTCAAGTGGTTTTTTATTTGACGTACAGTGTGATAATTCCACTTTCTAGGAAGCGAAAGGAGTGAATACGGAGCCTTTAATCCAGGAAATGTCGACTAAAAGTTAAATTAAGGAAAAATTCACTGATTGTGTTGCATAGAAATGATAAATAAATCTTAACTACTTTACATCGAGCCTTTATTTTCACATGGGATAATTTCAAAATGAAAACTCAAAAGTATTGGCACCCCTGGCTGTTTTTCGGGATTGTGATCAGCCTTTGAATGCTGCAAGTTTTACTATAATTTTACTACTCGCTCCAGTCATTATCCAATGACCAGTTTAGTAACCTTTCTATTTTAATGCAATAACATATTGACCAGAGATGTACCTAGGACATTCCTGTATAGTCAGATTGACCTGGTTATTATTCAAACGAGTGTGAGAATGGTTGTGTAGTGAAACATACATCACATTGATTCAACATTCGGCTCGTCCTCGAGGATACTGTGTATATTAGTCAACTAGATCGAGCTAGGAATGGGGATTTATTAGCTGCTGAGTGTTTCTACACCTGATTAACGGGTGCACTTGTTCTCAGAATATAGATTTGTGTATATACACAGTATGAGACAGAGGGAGGGACTAGCTTTGGTAAAAACTGAGTAATGAATTTTTGATGTGTCTGTGCGGTAAGGAAAGGAAGAAGCCACAGACATATAGTTTCTCTGGGAAACACACAAGCACTCTGGGGAAGGGGGTAAGAGGGGGCTGGAGGGAGACAAAAATAGGCTGAGATTTCATCACTAAAATCGGAAAATGTGGCTTCTTCCAAATAGTGTTCACAGACTCCAAGCCAAAAATAAATAAATAAAAAAATACAGGCTGGACCTCTCTGTTGAGACTTCCACTTTGCACTCAAAATTTGTGGTATAATTATTTTGACAAGACCACTCAAAGCTTTGGACATCTCCCTGCATGTGTACATGCTGCCATATTCTGACAGCAGTATGTGGGGAGAAGTGGTCTTGTAATTATTATTAGAGTATTGCTATATCAATCATTCTTCCTACAAATATTACACCATATTTTACATCCAGTTGTGTGGGAGAAAACCATTGCAGTTTCATTCCAGCGTTAAGTAACTCAAGTATTTCTTTATACTGCATGGGTAAAGATTATTCACATATTGTCACTTTTCTTTTAAGGTGTGAATTTATTAAAAAAAAGGCCTAGGGGGTATAGGGATAGTGTTCATATCACAGCTGCTGTGACCAATCAATAATGACCATAGTTCCCAAAAAAAACAATCACAGATCACTATAGTTCCCAAAAACCAATCACTGATCACTATAGTTCCCAAAAAACAATTACTGATCACTAATGTTCCCAAAAACCAATCACTGATCACTATAGTTCCCAAAAACCAATTACTGATCACTAATGTTCCCAAAAACCAATCACTGATCACTATAGTTCCCAAAAACCAATTACTGATCACTTATGTTCCCAAAAACCAATCACTAATCACTATAGTTCCCAAAAACCAATCACTGATCACTATAGTTCCCAAAACCAATCATCGATCACTATAGTTCCCAAAAAACAATTACTGATCACTAATGTTCCCAAAAACCAATCACTGATCACTAATGTTCCCAAAAACCAATCACTGATCACTATAGTTCCCAAAAACCACTGATCACTAATGTGCCCAAAAACCAATCACTGATCACTAATCTTCCCAAAAACCAATCACTGATCACCATTGTTCCCAAAAAACCAATCACTAATCACCATTATTTCCAACTACCAATCATGGATCACTAATGTCTAATCACAGATCACCATCGTTCCCTCCCATCATTGTTAAGTCCTGATATAAGACTATGCAAATAAATTATTATCTGACCTCATTCTTGAGTAACCTTTAAGCGTGTATTAGCATTACCCAATAAACCTATGCAACACTGCTTCCGTAGCCAATATGATCAAGTACATGGTTTCATTCTTTTCACTTAACTGCGAGTTAAATGTCAGGAGTAACCCTGTGGGTCTGGAAACAATCTAAAGAAAACTATAAAGACAAATAAAGTATCACTTTACGAGAAACAAAGGTGAAACTCAGAAGGTTTTTTTGTTTTTTTTAAAGAGTCATAATAACAATACAAAATTTGCCACACTGCTGCAATGCTTCCTTCTTTCTCCCATCAATGTAGGAGGCCCTTTTCTGGAGGGTTTGACAGGTTCTGGTGTCCACTGCCAACCAAAACACCCGCGGTGTCATTCAGGGTACACGGCTCACACTCACCCAGCCATGGAAGAGCGGTGAAAAAAATGACGTGCCTGCACGTCCTTGTGCTCCACAACGAGGCAGCGTGTCTCTCTCTGTCAGCGTTTGGACAGATATGGGTTATTACTCAGAGACCTCCATGTTTTAATTGGCACAGTGAAGAGAGGGAAACTCTCAGTCCCACAAGATGGCATGTTCACAAACATACCAAACCATTTAACCTTTAAAAGTCTTATCGTTAAAGCGTAATTTAATGTAACTCATGGGATGCCAGTCGCTTTACAAATGTTTCCCGTTCTCTAACTTGTCCCTGGACAGACACCGGCTCACTGCTAGAATAAATACAGCAATATTTAAACATGATTATATGAACTTCGCCATAAAAACAGGTGGACGATATCAAAACCCAGATGAATTCACAGAGGAGCTTGTTTCCTGGACACTCAGGACCTGTTTTATGGATTTGGGATTTATGGCCAGCTGAGGTACAGCGCTTGTGAGTGAACTGCTACTGACAAGAATAGCAAAGGCTCTATCATGAAGCTGTCACAAGAACATTTCTGAAATGTATACGTGTTATATTAAACCTACAGATGAAAAATGGGGCCGGGGTTTAAAAGATGTCTGTTCTGGTACAAGACAGACACAACTAGCAGCTTAATTCAATCAATCAATCAATTAACCAATCAATCAATCAATCTATCTATCTATCTATCTATCTATCTATCTATCTATCTATCTATCTATCTATCTATCTATCTGCTGTATATGTACAATACCGAACAAAAATGTCTTTATATTAAATGTAATTCTGTAGATTAAACTAAAGAAGTGGGAACACATATTTTATTATGACAGTCTGCTAAATTCCTAAAGATCTGATTTAGAAATGGATTGTTTTTGTAACAACCTCATTTCCCCTCTCGTCTGTTCACTCGGCGTTCATCATCAGCACCATACTAATCACCAGCCTACAACATGTCAGGTACAGGCACTGGATTGACAATGAGAGACCAAAATTAGCCAAAAATGAGTCAGAAAAAAGTCCTTCAAGACTTCTGGAGAACTGTTCTTCAAGACTACATTAAATAACACATGAATGTCTGGCAAAATATACACAGTACTGCTTTGAGTGTTTATAGGTATACTTTGTAAGGTACTATATACTGTATGGTATACTTACTGTTGTAAGGTATACTTATCATTCATTAAAAGAGTCTCTAGTGTCACTGTTTTTTTTCTTACAACAGTCAGTACAATGTTCACCATGGGGATGTTTTCAGAATATTGACTTTGAAAACAAACAAAAACAAACAAACAAACAAACAAACAAACAAACAAACAAACAAACAAACAAACAAACAAACAAACCAAAACTCAAAAGTGTTTATTGTATGTATATTTATTACATTTTAGAATCTTTGTTTGTCCTTTAAGATCCTTCTCACACAAATTGTTAGGAGGTAAGATGCTTAAAAAATACAAAATGTGACCAATGAAAAAAGTGATTATTATTATTATTATTATTACTACTACTACTACTACTACTACTAATAATAATAATAATGACTTTATTGATGATTTTTCAATAGATTTTGAATCACATAATTATACATCCGTAAAATTCTATTTAAGTTAGTGCATATTTTTACAGACACTAGAAGAACTCTGTGTTTTATGTCAGTACTGGTACTTGTGAAATCCTACATTGTTTCTTAATCACACAGTTTGTCCCAAGTTGCTGAACAGGTAACAACCACCACTGTTACTTTAAAAAAAAAAAGTGTAAAAACATTGGCTGCGAGCCCGTACCTGGCTGTCCTGGTGCGTCTCCAACCCCCAGCTCTGATTTCTGATTTGAATCTGCGGACATGGTGGTTTACCTCCGCCTCTGATTAAAGAGATCTGTTCATCCAGCACACATTCAGGCGCCAACGTCAAGAGAAGGAATAAAAAAAAATAAATTCTCTCTCCTGTGAGCACAGATTATGCTGTGGATCTCAGTAGCTTTCCGTCATCACAGGTATTTAGTCATGAGAGGTTTAATTGTAGTCGAACATCAAAGACACATCTATCTGTGGAGCACTGAAACACTTACAGAACAGCTCGGAGGGCTGAAAGCTGCTTTACAGATGTTGAGGGTTTTCTGGTGATAAAAAAAGATGATGTTGATTTTTTCAATGTGTGATTAGATGTATGTTGTGTGTGTTTATAGTAATGCCTACAATTTTCAGCAGGTACGGTGTTACTGTAAATAAATAAATAAATAAATAAATAAATTCTGCTTAAATGCACATTGTTATAGTCATTAATATTATTTTATATAAACACATTTTTGTTTGTCTGAATTTAATTTTTTTAAAATAGAAAATACCTTTTTTTTCTTTTTTTTACATTTGAATTTATTTCCAATAAAATCTCAATGTGTTTCATTTAAAATAACAAATTATTAACACTAATATAAATAATTGAATCAATTAAATAAACTGGGTTAATATACATAAAATGAGCAAATAAAATTCAAGCATAAATAAAAAAGGTGCAAAACAAAAAGTTTTTTTTTTTTGCCCTTGTTTAACAGTTGCTGTGGTGTTATTTATGCTGTGATATATTGGAGTGTTTGAATGTGTGTGTGTGAGTGTGTGAGTGTGCGTTAGACCCAGTGTTGTATTACCACCTCTGTGGCTTTAAGTGCTTCACACACACCATCATGAAGTGTACACACCGCACAGCAGCTACCGCATGCGTGCACGTATGTGTGTGTATGTGTCTACAGACGTGATTTACAGTTATAACCCTTAAACACACTGCATACACACACTCACACAGAGTAAACACTGGAGTGCTGTTCGTCTGTCTAAAAGGAAGCAGACTAAGGAAATGTTTATAAAGCCTATATTTTTCATCTCTGTTATTTGGCAACTGTTTATTGTAAGAGTTATTCTACAGAAAATTGGAAAATTAAATAATATAAATTAATATGTATGTCTCTAGAGCATGAATATACAGTGCTTTTATAGTTGAAAAAAGAAAGTATTGTAGAAAAACACACACAATGTGATTATATTTATTGGTATTTTTACTATGATTATTATTAATAATGAACTATTTTCTGTATAACATTTAATTTGCAATACTAATCACAAGGTGTTTGGTATAAAAAAATACAAATAACAAAAAAATTCTAACATAATATAAATAAGTGAAATGTGAAATTATAAATCCCTGAAGCCACAATATTAAGCAATAGTAAAAATATAATAAATTAAAAAACTAATGAATTGTTAATAATAATAATAATAATAATAATAATAATAATACTTATTATTATTATTATAGAAAATAAAATTTTTTTTTATCATTTTTTTAATTTTACATTTTATTTATTTAAGTGTTTTTTTTTAGATTTGAACTTTGATTTAGTGCTGTACAATTAATTGTGATTAATTATTTAAACACAAAACTCTACAATTTATAACTGGAAATATACTCATAGTTTTTATTAATTAAGAATTTCCAATTATGTACCTAAAGTAGCCTAAATAAATACACTTAAATATCAAATTTATTACTTCATTTCCAATATGTTCCAAATGTAACTATTGTTACATTTATTTTCCTTTGTATTTCATTTCTTTTTATTAATATTTATTCCTTATATATAGTTTTTATTTTCTTTTTAAGGTCACCGGCGGTCGTACAAGCATTTCACTGCATATCGTACTGTGTATGACTGTGTGTGTGACAAATAAAATCTGAATTTGATTTGATATGATCTAAAAAAATCTAATCATGCACTTTTAAACTGATTAACATATTATATTAAATTTTATTTCGATTTTTATCAATTTTAAGAATGATCATTAACGCATAGTAACTTTACAGAATAAAAAAATAATAATTGGGAAATGAGTATAAAATGTGTAAGAAAATATGTACAAATTAAAATGAGCAGATTGTCCCAGATGAGCAAGCTGAGGGTAATGGTGGCAAAGAAAAAAATCCGTAAGATCATCATATACTGTTGCATCAACCCAAAATAGTAGCTCCTAGTAAAACCCACTTCTGCAGGTACAGGACAGTGCACCCTTTGTGACAGAATTCCCCCTTTGCACACACACATAACAAAAGAAAGTGTACAGGTTTTTACCCCAAAAACAATCGCATGAAGCCCCTGATGAGTTCATGACTTTTAAACACCTTGACAATAAACACAATGTTGTAGGATGCTCTGTGAAAGCAAAGAATTCCACTGTAATACTCATGAAAGGAGCTCTATTACAGCAGAGAGATAAGCTCAGGGCATGACAGCACACAGATAAGGCTGGATAATACGAATAAACTGTGTGCGTGTGTGTTGTGGCAGTGGTGCGTATCGCTGGTGAAGAGAGAAAAATTCCACACCTATGGTCTCAACCTGATAAAAAATGTGCATTTGAAAAAAAAATCTAATAAAAACAGTCAATATCTAGAAATCAAGGATGAAAAAATGTACAAAAAATAACTTTTTGACTTTAACCCAAGTCTAAAAACATCACATTGGCTCTCACATTGGCCGATACCACTTTCAATTTAGAGAAACTGCAGTTCTCCAAGATGTCACTTTAAAAATTTAAAACAACAGCCATCAATTCGGACTCACAATGTAATTAATGCTGACGCTAAAACATGCTAGACTCCATGTACATGCCCTAAGGTCAAAATGTTAATGGTTTGCTCTATAAATTTTCTGACAAATGACAAAAAATAACTGTTAGCTTAGTGCTCCTCAGGCTAATTTGATTCCCAAGTAATATCAAACACACACAGCTATAATGGATACAGCACTGATTTTGTTCTAAGTCAAAGGTGTAAGGGACACCAAATTCTACAAGCAGCTGTTAAAGCGATGCGGGAGTATTACTTTCGGACCCATCATGCTCAGGCGTGATGATTCGATTACAGGCTAATCGGAAACATGTGATCCCCAGCTTGCTGTTCATACATCAGGACCTTTATTTTAAACCACAGTCCCTAAAGAACGGGTGAATGTTAAAACATCCAATTACAGGGCAGTACGGGTACTCCTAAAAATGCATGTCTCCTGGATACAGCTTTTTCAGAAAGTATGGGTGGTGCAAACTTTTGCCCGTATGTGAGTAATTCTCTTTATTATAGGGCATACAAAACCTTGTCACTCTGCATTACTCATAAAAAAATAAAGAATGTTAGCGAACAAACCTTCAATCTGGTTGGTTGTAGGTTGGGTTCATGGTGGATTGAAAGGTTGATGGTTTGATTTGGATGGTGGGTTGTGAAGCAGGTGGTTTGGTTGGTGGTTGGATAGTGTGTCAGTGGGTTGGTTGGTGTGTTGGTGGTTTGAAAATATAGTAGGTTGGTGGGCTGGGTAGTTGCTGGGTTAGTGCATTGGGGGGGAGGGGTGATTTGGTTGGATGTTGGGTTGGTTGGTTGGTTGGATGATGGTTTGCTTGGTTGATTGGTTCTTGGTTTAAATGGATAGTAGGTTTGGGAAGTTGGTGAGTTACTGGTTTAGTATGTTAGTTGGTGGTTTGGTTGGTTGAGCAGTGCATTGCATGGTTGATGGTTTGTTGGTGGACCACTGGGTTAGTAAGAAAAAAAACATTTGAACATACATGAAAATTTTCTTCATTGCTTAAAAATGATCATTGACCCAACCCAGAATGAGGTCACCTCTCAAAGTACTTACAAATTATTTACAAAAAAAAAAAAAATTAAAATAAATGGTAGGTTCTAAGTAAGGAATAGAACCTTTTTAATATGTTAAAACATTGGTTCTGGTAGTGGACCTCCTTCCTCCTGACTCCGCCTCATAACAATATTCATTGAAGACAAGCTCACAAGCTGGACAATATGAAAAATTTAGTGCAGGGAACAGACACAGTCCTGCTCAGCTTGGATAGGCTTTTTATGGGTGCAGTAAAGCTTTTACACACTTGTTTTTAAACACAAACACACACCTTTAACACCCTAACCCTACAACCCTGAACAAATTGTTCTGACATTCTCCACTTATTCTGAATGAAGCATGTGTCAGTGATTGGCTGATTCATGAACAGAAAGCACAACACACACACACACACACACACACACACACACAGAGCACGCTGACAAACTGCACGTCTCTCATATCGGTCTGTCTAACAAGCAGAGATAAACACTTGTGTAATTTCAGAAAGTTCATGACCTACATCTCTGCTAAAAATCTGAAGTAAGCGCAGGCATGCACACACATACACACACGTTTCTCCTCCCTCATACACAACTCGTCCTCACTGTGTGTGTTCAGAGGCAAAAAACAACAAACAGATCAAGTGGAGAGATATATGAGGTAAAGTACACGTGCCGCGGCAACTCCATCACGTCACAAACACACAAACACATGCAGACCTTTTATTTTCCACATAATTAAGGAATTTTATCCATCTGACATTATCATTTTTCATGCTTTATTTAGCACTTACTCTAAAAAAAGGAAAAGGAAGAAAACCAAAAAGTAGTATATGTTTCCTATTACTTTAACAGGGTCTTAACAACAACAACAACTAAAGTAAATACACATGCAAAAATAAAAAATACCAAACTTTTTTAGTGCTGAGTATGCAAATTTTCTACATTGGATAAGATACAGGTCGTAGCAAGGTCTTTAAGTTTGCAGCATCCTGTGCAAACCCTTGCGATTGTTGTACAAGAAAATCCTAGGATTTTGGGCACTGACAACCACAACGTAGTCACAATTGATAAGGTCATTTTACGTATAGTATTTCTAATGCATTTAAATTTAACCAAAATATCAATTAGACATACACACATAATGACCACACACTGAAACACACTGATTATATGTTGTCTGTTGGGGGATCGCCATAGTGCACCATCGACCATTTACACCAGATGCCCTAACTGACACAACCCCCTCTTTTTATCCGGGATTGGGACTGGAACTGCATCGGCTGGGGTTTGGGCATTGGGTGGGAATTGAAAAACCTACCACTGAGCCGCCACTTATGCCCCTACACTGTAGATAATATATTTAAGTATAATGAGGCCAGGGCAGGGGTTAAGGTGTTGGACTGCTGATAAGAAGGTTTGAGATTCAATACCACTGAGCTGCCACTGTTTGGGCCTTGAGTGAGGAACAAGGTTTTTCACCATCAGGTACAACTGGGCACTGAGCTGGCAACCTGGTAGCATTCCCCCCCCCCCAAAAAAAACGATGGATACCTGTAAAGGCAGTGGGGAGTAATCGTCACTCGATGTACCCGATGGCACGAGGACAGACCCTTAACCCCTTATAAAAAGGCTACATGGGCTAAAATGAGCATTTAATGAGGAAAATAAGACATTCTTAAGCTCTCAAGGACACATGGATGTCTTTATCTCTCTTTCGCTCCTTTTCCTTCTCTATTCCTAATTATATATTTCTCTGGAGATTTGTCAGTTAAAGAACAAAAGACAAACACCAAGTGTGCTCCAGTGGACGCCCTGAGGTCAAGGACTGGGATCTCTATTTAAACGCTGGAGAATATCTCAGTCCCGGTTTGTTACATAATTACTAATGGCCTTATGCCATTTAAAAACATCTCGTTGATGAGAGGGATCAGAAAGGAGGCGTTTAAGCGGACAGAAATGCTACATGAACTGGAATAAGCACTCTGTATATTCATGGTGAGCAGAAAAACATCTCATCATGAACAAAACATCAGTACCAGCGGAAGGACACATCGGGTTCCATTCCGGTCAGTTACAGAAAAAGTAGGGATCTGAGTGAACAAGGGTGCAGAAACACAAAAACATGACCCTTGTCAGGTTCTCATTCAGGGTTCATTTCAGTTCCATGTCATTATCACATTATTACTGTGTTATTTGTCTGCACTGAAAAAGAACTTTCATTTTTTCATGTTTTTTAAACCACAGTACTGCTTGTGTTAATTTTAGATTTTAAACCTGAGTAAGCCTCTAATTGAGGGATAACGGTTTGGTGTGATTAGACTATTATTATAATTTAGTGCTATAAGACCATTATTTAGTGCTATTTCAATTTTCTTTGCCAGCAGAAGAAAATGTTAGATTTAGCCAGACGAAGTTACAATGTCCTTCTCGATAATGCCTCGTTTTGATTTATGAGGCACATGTAACAATTATGAAATAATTTTCAACTGTAAACAGTTTTCCGCGTGTTTGCTTCACATGCAATTGCTTCCATATGAGTGAATACCATTTCAAAGCTAGCAGTGAAGTTTCGCTCGACACAAACAAAACAGCCTGTGTCTTAAACAGGAAGAGTTCACCGACAGACAAATTTACATTGAACTTCTATAACTTACACTTATATCAGCTTGTATATTTTAACATTTCTTTACAGTTGTACTGGAGGTATAAGGGTCAATAACAGTTCTGATTGGCATTGTGTCATACCATGTTGTTTGGTTCATCAGCATATTTTTTTTCCCCAATCAAAGGAGTAAAATGTTAAAATAAAATGTATCAAAAGAGAAAAAAGGTAATATGACGGTTTGACGGGTGTGTGTGATGACTAGCAGGGCTAATTACTCCCAGCTAGCTCTGATAGCATCATCGCTACCAAGTAAACAGTAGGGAAGAAAAAATGTCACCTCTTCACCGACTGGAAAGTCAGAGCGAGGATTTTTTCCTCAAGCACGGGCTCTGTTTTTTGTCACGACGCTTTTTTTCATGTCTCTGTGAAAAACCTCTTTTTCTGTTGCAAGCTATTCTTGGTTAAATAAACAAACTGAATAAATGATTGACTATAAATCTAGTTTGCCTTGTTTTAGACAGACTATTTTTCTCCTTCCTGTTAAAGTCATCGGTCTTGCTTTTGTTTGAAGCGAGGGTGAAGCAAGTGAGTCTACAGTATGAGAACACAAATCACTAAGTGCTCTAAATCCCAGTGTGTGTGTGTGTTTGTCTGTCAGATGCCCGCACACTCCCAGTGCTACTATGAAAAGCGCAGAGAGGGTGTTTTAATCTTTTTTTAAAAGAAAATCCATATTTTCTATTCCTGAGTTTAAGCAGTGGTCTAAGCAATATCTTAAAAAAGCCCTAATTACTCAATAAACATTTGAAAATCTTGATACCATTATCTACTTCATTTGACTATCAGAGTAAAATTTGCCTGTGTAGTGGAAATCTGAATATAGTGCAAATATGTCTATAGCGTTGGACTTTTCGAAGTATGTCCAATTTAAATAATAACTGACGTAAAGCTATCTAAAAATTTTTTACTTGTTACATATACAGTTATACACAGTATGATATGAAATGACATGCTTATACTGTATGATCACGGATAACCTAAAAAATTAAGAATAAGAAAAATAGTTTTCCAATAAGAATATAAAGAATAGTATAAAAATAAGAGATTTTTTTTTACAAAATTGAAATAAAAAAAATAGAAAATCTTAGCTATAAAATTATTTTTAATTTACATTATGTAGTACAAACAATAATAAAATTCAATTAAATAAAACAGATTTGAAGAGGAATATAGAAACCATGACCAGACGTGCAAGACAATGTGCAGAATAATGTGCGAAGTCACAGTTTAAAGTTATGTGGTGTGTAAAATGTCTAAATGTGCCATATATAATATATGATGTGCATCATGGTGTTCACTAAGATATTTCGTAATTTATTAAATGATTAAAAAAATTAGACCATTGGGTTTCTTTTGGTTATCTTGTATGCTGTTGAGGAATTGTGAATTGAAGAAGCTAAAATTAATTATATAAAAAGGGAATAACATTCAGTAACGTGATAAAAGATAAAGTGTTTAAACTTTTTTTTTCTTCAGTTAAAAAAAAAAAATCCCCTCATCAACTAAACAAACACTTGAATTCAAAACAAATTCCACCTCTTTATTATCTCGTGTAGTCTGAGAGACACTGACAATTAGCGACATGAAGAGCTAAAAGAAAGAATAAGCATAAAGACAGAAAGGGCTCCTGGGCCAGAAGGGAAAAGAGCTCTTCACAAACACGATTAATCGAATACAAGTGGCTTCTTTCGCAAAACCCACGCTTTCTTTTGCCTGGTCACAAGAGTTTCGGCATGGTTTGCCCTGACGCCTTGGAGACGTAATGTGTTCCTGGTTTGAACATTTCACCTTCTGTAGGTGCAGAAGGATGGGCTGAAGGGGAAGAGAGCTAATTCAGTTCCAGCCTTTCATAATAATACTCTGTTAAAACTCAACATGTAGTTATCTGGTGAATGGGGTTGTTGCTTTTCAGTTCCTCTTTCTGTGAAACACCAGATGAAAAATACATTAATGAAATCGTGGTTTCTTAGTGATTTTTCTGATCGACACATGGGGACGACTGACTGACCATGAACGAAATTGAATCTGATCTTGACACTGTGGTAAATGATGTAATTGAATCATCTCGAGGAACCCATAAGGAGTGCTCTGTTTTCCATTATTATAGTAAAAACCCATTACACACACACACACACACACACACACACATTAGAATGGATATACTAATGCCCCAAGTCCCAAACCTCTAACTGCATGGTGACGGTGGTAAATTAGTCACAGCTATAAAAATGTACGCAGCTCCTCACATACACGCGTGTGTCCTTACTTACTTTTCAGTCTGTTACAGAGATTACAATTACAATGTGTATTTTAAAAAGAAATAAATTCTCTGGTGAAACGTCGAGTTTCAAATTCTTATAGTATATATATGATAGCTACATTAACATTAGTTTGGTGTTGTGGTCATGTTATAATGCTGGCTAGCGTTTGAGAGATTAGCCAAACTCAGAACTTTGTTTTCATACTTTAAAGACATTTAAGATTTTATCCTCTGAGTGGACATTTATTAAAGCTGTCCTTAAGCTTTTACAGAGGATTTATTTTTGTAAGGATTTTTTTTTCTTATGATTTCCCTCTGCATGTTTGCTAGCTGAAATGACTCAGCTTTTCTAACTGAGATAAAACATAAGTTCCATTTCACACAGGTTATAATTTTATTTCTTACAGTTTTATCTTCTGTGTGTACTAAATCAGAACTCTGCATATCATGATTCAAAATACTTTTATGCTAACTTGCTGCTATTTGCTAAGATAAACACATGCTAAGTGCCCTGAACAGGGATTTGTTTCACAGATATGTATTTTCAGGTATGTAAATAGCCTTGGCTGTACTGACCAAAATCTCAACAGGGTCAGGCTTGTATGCTCTCTCTCTCTCTCTCTCTCTCTCTCTCTCTCTCACACACACACACACACACACACACACACAATCTAGTGGCTGTAGTCTAATGCTAAACACAAATTAAATACTGCACCAAAGAGTGTGAACATTGCTTTTTTACTCCAGGTCACATGGTTAGCTTACTGCTAGCTTACTTTGTAGATTCTTCTATTTACTCTCTTTTTGTTTTGAAGTCATAAGTGAATGAGAACTATTTTTTTTTATGGGGAAATAAAAAATCAACAGACAAAATTTACCACAAGATTAGCTTAAGGAATCTTAATATGTTAAAATGCAAAAGCTAAATTCAGTAGGCTAACTTGTACACAATGCAAAAAAAAAAAAAAAGTAGTTTTTTTCTGACTTTGCAACTTGTTGGTAGAAATATGGAATTAGCTACATTGGTCATATTTTAGGAAGCTATAGAAGAAACTAATAAACATTTGTGTAAATATAGAATTAGCTAAATTAGCCTCATAGCTACAGATGTGAACTTAAAGAAGCTGAAGCACTAATCAAAAAATTGTTATTAGTGTGAATGTATAGTTAAATGCATTAGGTTGGTAGGCTCTGGGTAGGAACTTAAAGAAGCTAACATTTATGAAGAAAGTGGAAAATTTGTCATCCTAGAATCCAATTGCCACAAGCAACGATGGCTTGTAAGTGCAAAGCAAACAAAAATTGCAACAACACATCAGAAAAGAATCTGCAACACAACAACAACAATCGCAAAAGCAAATTCAGAAGCACGCAATTTACTTTTTTTGTTGTGCGTCCGAATTCTTGTACTGAGTGATTTTTTGGTAAGTTATTATATTTTGAACTTACAGCTCAGTGTTGCAGACGTGAACGTGATTTTTCTACTCGCAGAAGTTTCATCATTTAGCTAATTTGCACCTTGACTTCCCCTTCTCACTCCCCCAACATGTGTTTGCTCTTTTCAGATGCTTACTTGATGGATTGACCAAATGCTGCATTCACATAAACAAACCGAATGGCTAGCGCTTCTGACCAGCAATGACAGACACATACACAAATGCACACACACACATTTCCCTGATCTCCTGGTTGTGGTTCATTTGGGGTTTGACATGCTGAGGCATAAAAAGTGACGGGATCAAGGGGAAGCTATAAAGCTTCTTTTCCAAAGGGTGTCCGCTTACTGACCAGATGGACACCGAGAGCTCACGCCGACCTTCCTTCGAATTCCTACACCTTTTACAAACCGTGTTTACGGCTGACCCTCCAGACCAAAGATCAGCCGGAGCTTTACTAGGCACGATAAAGCTGACGGAAACATCAGAAGCCCAGAACGCCCTTCAAGTCTCGGACAATTAGCTTCTGACCCCATCTTAAAGCCCCCCAGTCTTCCCCCTCCATGCACAATCACCCTCTCAGACACTTCTGATTTTATAGCCATAGATCTAGCTTTACATTGTTGTCTGTGTACTTTTATGCCTCCAGACACTTTTAGCACTAACTGAGTAATTCCCTCTTAAAACCCAACCTGAAAAAACAACCCACTGTGTTTACTACGATTATTTAGCTTTAAAACGCTAATCCACAGGCTTTACATGTGCTCAGCACGAGTTGCCACGAGTTGCCTTTAGCGTCATACTAATTCTACGATTAATGCTAGCATTGAAATGTGTAAGAGCTAAATATACTTTAGACGCTAACATAACAAGCTTTTTTCCTTTTCCAACATGGTAGCTTTATGCTAATTCTGGTACGTACAAGGGTATAGAACTTTACACATCGCTATGCTACAGTAAGTGCTAAGCCCTACATTTTAGCGATACCGCTGCATTGTTTTGCACAGACAGGAAGCTAAAGCAACATATCCATGTGGCTGATCTGACAAAGGAAATGGCGCAGACAGCAAAACAAAGACATATATCAGACCCAGGTAAAGATGCAAATCAGGTGGATACAAAACTACAAGCTCTTTCATGAGCAGTGGGTCGCGATTTAGCGCTACGTATTTGTTTTAGAGTACAGTACTTTAAAGAATGATGAGATTTGTGAGAGAGCCTGCGGGTTGAGTTATAGCAGGATAGATAGTGTAGCGTCTGTTTTTGTGATAAGGCTCATGTCCGTTTTAGATAAGAAGTCAGATTTCTGACAGATTTTTTTTCTCCAAAGAACCTACACAAAGCAATGACCAGCCACTTTATAAGGAACACATATATACAGTAATAAGCAGTATTTATACGTTTTATTTATTCAGACAAGCCAGCATGTGTTTTGGATAATGTTAACCTCAAAGATAGTATGGGGGGGGGGGGGGGGCATTGCTCCTGCTCATGGGACAAGTGACAAGTTTGGCTGATTCAGAAACAGCTGGTCTCCTAGGGTTTTCACACACAAACTAGTGCGAAAATCGAGAGGTTTTATGGTTGGAAGAGAATGCCGAGGCTCATTTAAGCTGTAATGAAAATCAACACTTCTTATAACCGTGGTGAGCAGAAAAGCATCTCAAAACACATAACACATTATATCTTGAATTGGATTGATAAAGCAGTTTCAGGGGGTTTCTTTGGAATAAAACACTTTGGGATGTGCTAACCGTTACTCCACTTAAAGCATGTTTATTATTTTCCTGTAACAGCACAACGCTGAGTGTGTTATGCCTTATTTGGTAATAATGATCCAGGCCCTGGAATTTTCTGTAGTCTCTTCCCAGAGATTTGTCCAATGTCCAAGTTTATTTGTTCGAAGCTCTTGTCACAGCTCCGAGTCGAAACTCTCACACTATCAGGAGCACAAGGTCTACGGTGTCACGCGAATTCAACTGAACAGTCACAGCTCAGTCCCGAACTCTCTCATTATCCCTGCAGCTGCACAAATATGAGAAACAGCCCCTTATTTTCAATCCTGTCAGATCTCATCCACCACTGCATACTCTTAGGTGTCTCAGGCTTAGAGCTGAGATCCTTACTGAATCAAAACCTGATCTTAGACCAGCACACAGTCTACTGTGGAGGCTCAGTGTCTGTCTGTGTGAGAGAGAGAAAGAGAGACAGAGTGAGAGAAAGTATTTCCACATTACTGTCCTCAGTTGGATCAGATAAATAAAGCTGCAACTTTGTAGCTTTCCTTTACACTATTACTGTATTTGAAATAAATATTATATTAAACCAATATTCTTTTCTTTCTTTCTGTTTATACATTTTTAAAAAATAAATTTTTCTGTCATTTCTTTTTTTCAATTCTATCTTTCTTTAAAATTTCTTTTTAAAGAATTTAAAAAAGAATTTCTTTTTTATTTCTTCCTGCTACCTGCTAACTTTCTTTTCTGTTTATTAAGTTAATTAATTTTTCCTTTTCGTCTCATTATTACTATATTATATTATATATATAATACATTACATCTTTTACAGTAATTCCCGATCAATTTGAACTTCTTCCTTGTGTTTGTTATCTCCTTTACTTTTTACATTTTTATTTACTTTTTAAAAAATCAGTTTTATTTGTTATACCTTTTTGAAAGCTCAGATTCTTAAAAAAAACCTTTCTTTTTATTGTCCACTTTCATATTTTGCTTTATTAAATTATTTTTTGCTTTACTAAATTATGCTATTTTTAAAAAAAATCCTTTCTCTCTTGCTGTCTCCTTCCCTTCCTGTTTTTAGATTTAAGGTTTAATTTCTTTAATTTATTCCCTTTACTCATACTTTTTCCTTTTTTCTCTCTTTCTGTTTCCTTCTTCTATTTCTCCATTTTGAATTTTGGATTACATTCCCCCCCCCCCTTTTTTTTTTGTTTGCTTCCCATTCCCTTTTCTTTCTTGTTTCTTTTTTGTTCTAGTTCTTTCCCATTCTTCTTTAACATTTCAGATTATTTACTTATTTTTGTTTCTTTTGGTCATGTACTTTGTTATTTTGTCATTAATTTATTTCAGAATTTAGAATTAATTGCTTTAACTCCTTTTAGATGTACATGAAAGGGTAATAATGAGTGGTGTTTGCAAAACAAAACTATGATTAAGGCAGTTTGTTAATGTTTTTAGGTCATTAATTAATATGTACTGATTATTTTATCTTATATATATATATATATATATATATATATATATATATATTTTATTTATTTTTTTTTTCCCAATTTTCTCCCCAATATTAGTCGTAGCCAATTCCTCCCCGTCACTAGGAGGCTCCCACATTAAGGCTGCTACTACTACCACTCAGTCGGGAGGGCTGAAGACTATCCCGTGTTTCCTCCGAACCGCGTGACGTCAGCCGACTGCATCTTTTCGAACTGCTCGCTCATGCACCATTAGGGGCGGAGCAACACACTCGGAGGAAAGCGCTAGCCGCTCCTTCTGCGTGCGCGAGCTCACAGACGCCCCTGATTGGCTGTAGAGCCGTGATTAATGTTGGAGCGCAAGTACCTCTCATCCCTCCCCCCTGGTCAGCTGCGAGAGGAAAACAGCATCACCCAGGGTTCGAACCAGCGATCTCCGGATAATAGGGTGTACTGATTATTTTAACATAAATACTGTAAAACCTAAAGTGATGGTCTGTGGGAATGGGCCAGAAGTTTGCTACATAGTGAACATGACATTAGTGTGCACTTCTGAGGGAAGTTCATCAAAGGTTCGGGAGAAGCTGATGTCTTAAGACTTGGGCATAAACACTCCAATTAGGCACTGACAAACGGCAGAGCTCTCAGCGGGTTTGTAATCGGAGGGATTAACCCTGAGAGGCCTGGAAGAGTGGCCATAACTCTGCCTGTGTGTGTTTATGAGCAGCAAGTGGACAGACAGGTTTAAGCTTGGCTTCAGTAAAACTCATCACTTAGCACGCTGAGAGATACACTCTGTAAGTGTGGCCTGTGAGGATGAAATGCAGATCTGAAAGGGAGTTATGGGGTGACAGCTCCGGAGATAAACTCAAGCTGTTAGTCAGACCACAGAGAGAGAGTTAGAGAGAGAGAGAGAGAGAGAAAGACTCAGCAAAGAGACTCACTCTCACTCACTCATCGTCTGTACTGCTTAATCCTGTATACAGGGTTGTGGGGTGGGTCCTGGAGCCTATCCCAGGAGACTTAGGGCACGAGGCACCCTGGACAGGGTGCCAATCCATTGCAGGGAACACACACCTTGGGCAATTTGAGAACACCAATCATCCTAATAGGCATGTCTATGGAGTGTGGGAGGAAACCGGAGTACATGGAGAAAATTCACCAAGCATGAGAAGAACACTCAAGATGGCGCCGGTGAGGTCGGCTGCCGTCACGACTGCTCCAAACACCTTTTCTTTGTTTTTGTTCTTTAAGTTAGTTTACAGCGTTTTAAAACCGGCAAAATTACCACCATGGGGTACATTAGTTATGATAGAGACACTCTTGTTTCTATTGGTATACAATGTACTCACAATTCGACGTTTTTAACTCCGGATCCGAGCTGGCCGAGTGAGATCCTGAGGGACAACAAAGGACGCGACGCGAAGCGGCAGCCTCGAGGGAAACGAGCCGGCGTCAGGAACAGGCTGAGAGCCCGTGCACACCGCACACCTCTGCCTAGCATCCTGCTCGCCAACGTCCAGTCACTGGAAAACAAGCTCAAAGACCTCAAGGCCAGGATAAAGTTCCAGAGAGACATTCGGGACTGCAATCTCCTCTGCTTCACCGAGACATGGCTGAACCCAGCGGTGCCGGACCACGCCATCCAGCCGGCCGAGTTCTTCTCGGTTCACCGCATGGACAGGACGCGGGACTCGGGGAAGTCAAGGGGAGGCGGCGTGTGTTTAATGGTGAACAGCAGCTGGTGCAACAGCGCGAGCGTTGTTCCTCTCACACGCTCCTGCACACCAAACCTGGAACTACTGTCCATCATGTGTCGTCCTTTTTACCTTCCTCGGGAGTTTACATCGGTCATAATCAGCGCCGTTTATATTCCACCACAAGCGGACACGGACACTGCCTTATGCGAGCTGCATGAGGCACTCACACAGCAACAAACACAACACCGGGACGCTGCACTTATTGTGGCGGGGGACTTTAATAGTGCCAACCTCAAACGTGCAGCGCCAAACTTTTATCAGCACATCACCTGCCCCACCAGGGGCGAAAGGACACTGGATCATTGCTACACCACAGTCAAGGACGGTTACAAGGCACAATCTTGTCCACCGTTTGGTAAATCCGACCATGCCGCCATCTTCCTCATGCCAAAATACAAACAAAGGCTGAAACAGGAAGTTCCGGTTCAGAGGGAGGTCGCGCGCTGGACGGACCAATCGGTGGCCGCGTTACAGGACGCACTCGATGACGCAGACTGGGACATGTTCAGAAACAGCTCCGATGGTGACGTCAGCGTGTTTACGGAAGCGGTTGTGGGATTCATCGGGAAATTAGCGGACGACGATACCGTAGAAAAAAAGACTATTAAAACGTTTCCCAACCAGAAGCCGTGGGTGGATAAAACCATCCGCGACGCTCTGAAATCTCGCACCGCTGCCTACAACACGGGACTCGCGTCGGGGGACATGGAACCGTACAAGGCTGCGTCATACAGCGTCCGGAAGGCAGTGAAAGAGGCGAAGCAGCGCTACGGGAGGAAACTAGAGTCACAACTCCAACAGAGTGACTCTAGGAGCCTGTGGCAGGGACTAAGGACAATAACGGATTATAAAGCACCAACATCCGGTATGATAAACGCAGACGTGTCTCTGGCAGATGAGCTGAACACTTTCTATGCTCGCTTCGAGGCTGCAGCTAAGGATGCTAGCGATGCTAATGCTAGCGGCGCTAACGGCTGCAGACAGGAAGTCACTGCCAGCACCGGAAGCGCGTTCATCATCACTGAGCATGACGTGAGGAGAGCCTTCAGGAGAGTGAACACCAGGAAAGCAGCAGGACCAGACGGCATCTCAGGCCGTATTCTCAAAGCCTGCGCAGACCAGCTAGCACCTGTGTTCACTGAGATATTTAACATCTCTTTATCTCAGTCGGTGATCCCCACATGCTTCAAAGAGTCCATTATTGTTCCTGTCCCAAAGAAACCTCATCCTGCTTCCCTCAATGATTATCGCCCTGTAGCCCTCACTTCAGTAGTGATGAAGTGCTTTGAACGCCTGGTCAGAGACTTCATCATCTCTTCACTACCAGACACACTCGACCCACTACAGTTTGCTTATCGTCCAAACCGTTCCACGGACGATGCAATCTCTCATCTCCTCCATACATCTCTCACTCACCTGGACACTCGGAGGGGGAATTATGTGAAAATGCTCTTCATCGACTACAGTTCTGCATTTAATACCATAATTCCCTCCACACTTACCACCAAGCTGGAGCACCTGGGACTCATCTATGTGTCAGTGGATCTCCAACTTCCTAACTGGCAGACCACAGGCAGTAAGGATGGGCGGACATGTCTCAGCCTCCCTCACTCTCAGCACTGGAGCCCCCCAGGGTTGTGTTCTGAGCCCCCTGCTGTACTCTCTGTACACCCACGACTGCGTGGCCACTACCAGCTCCACCACCATCATCAAGTTTGCTGACGACACTGTTGTGGTGGGCCTGATCACGAACAACGATGAGACGGCCTACCTGGAGGAGGTTGGAAATCTGGAGAACTGGTGCCAGAGAAACAATCTCCTCCTGAACGTCAGTAAGACAAAGGAGCTGATAGTGGACTTTAGTACAAAGCAGGTGAGGAACTACCAGACCCCCGTCATCAACAGGAGCCCAGTGGAGAGAGTGGACAGCTTCAGATACCTCGGTGTTCACATCACGCAGGACCTGGCATGGTCCTGTCACATCAACACCGTGGTAAAAAAGGCCCGACAGCGTCTCTACCACCTCAGACGCTTGAGAGACTTTAGACTGCCCTCCAAGGTGCTCAGGAATTTCTACTCCTGCACCATCGAGAGCATCCTGACGGGAAATATCACGACCTGGTTCGGGAACAGCACCATGCAGGACAGACGAGCTCTACAGAGGGTGGTGCGATCAGCTGAGCGCATCATCCGCATCGAGCTCCCTGACCTGCAATCGATTTACAGCAAGCGGTGCTTGACCAAGGCCAGGAAGATCGTGAAGGACCTCAGCCACCCCAATAACGGACTGTTTACTCTGTTGCGGTCTGGGAAGCGATTCCGCTCCTTGAAGGCCAACACAGAGAGACTGAGGAGGAGCTTCTTCCCGCAGGCGATAAGGTCTCTCAACCACAACCACACCACTATGCAGAACTACACAATATTTTCATAATTGGTCAAATCTATCAATCTTCTTACATCCATGAACACTATGGACAATTACACGCTCACCTTCCTTCATATATACACTACATGTCGTACGTTACATCCTGGACCATTGCACAAAGACACTTTAATAACCTTGCACACCTACCTTCACAACTACACTACATTTTACAGTTTACGTTTACATCCTGGACCAGTGCACAAAGACACTTTAATAACCTCTGCACTAAGACACTTTGCTCTATGCATATTTGCACACACCGTACAGTATATTTCAATTTGCACAGTATATTTCTATTTTGTACATCATATTTCTATTTTTATTTTTAGTTCTATTTTTTTTCCTAGCACATTTCTATTTCTATTTTTAGTTCTATTTTTCCTAGTTTAATTTAAATTTTTAATTTAATTTCTATCGTATTTCTTTTATTCATATTTATTTCTTATTTGTAAAATTTAACTCTCTTTTAGGGTCAATGGCAGTCGTATAATGCATTTCACTACATTTCGTACTGTGTATGTTTGTGTATGTGACAAATAAAATTTGAATTTGAATTTGAACATGCAAACTCCATGAACCTAGACCCTAGGCAGGAATCAAACCTGGAACTTGGAGGTGCAAGGCGACAGTGCTAACCACTACGCCACTGTGCCGCCCTTAGCAAAAGACATCAATTCAAAATTGCTTCTCACAACATCAGCAGTAATCAAAATATTGCTGCTTACCTTTAAATGAGTTTTATGCTAAAATTATTTTGTAATATAAATCTGTATATCAGAAAAAATATACAGATTTTGTAGTTTTAAAGCTTTAACATCCACGTTTCTCTCCCCACTTTGTAGCTCAAATGCACCATGGTTGAAAATGGCATTATTCCAACTTTACTTCTGAGTAAAATGGAATGCAGTGTTAGTCAACAGGCCTAGTAAACCAAGTTGTGGGTCAAACCAAGGACCCTGTAGCAGCAAGGCAAAAATGTTCCCACTGCATTAAGGCTTAATTACACATAGACAAACTAATGTTATGTCTCAAAGTGCATACTTCTCAAACCTACTGAAAGGATACGATTTGGGAGGCATACTGTATGTCATGACAACAATCACAATGACATCAGAAAGCTTTAAAGGAAAAACAGTGCTTGTGGTGTGCGTGAAATCACCTTTAGTTCAACATGGAATCAACATCCAAACATAAACTGTTTTCAGATTCAGTTGGCCTATGAACTGGAATTAAGAGAGAAAATCTGGCCATCTAGACAATCAGAAAAGAAGACACATGAATATCAAAGTCCCATAAAACCAGACTGCAATTTTGAAAGATCCACAGCCAAAAAGAGGAAAACATGCGCATCAACCACCAATATCAGAGATAATACAAATGTCTGGCCTGTTTTTCAGCGTGGCAAGAAGAGACGCGGTTGAAGTTTGAGCAAAGACACATGAGGATCCTGCAGAAGATTTTGTGTTGAGATAACACCAAACCTTTGGAATAACCAGAACCATCCTGACTGTGAAGCATTGATGGAAACATAACATTTGGCGCATGTTAAAGTGAGTATGAACGGATCCAAGATTGTAATTAAATGCTCAATTAAATGCACTTTTTTTTCAAAGTAAGATAAATCCATTACTTTGATATGGTTTAGTTTGTTGCATTAATTAGAGGAAACAATTCTCATTTATACCAATGAAATTTACAAAATATACACATTCTGAAGGGTATGTATTCATTTTTCTGTTTACCGTATTATGCATTAAGTATCTTTAATAGAATAGTACATTGAAATCGTTTTCAACCTTGGATTCAGATTAGGATGGATTAGGTGCGGTTTGTGCTTATTTGTCCAAAAAATATGTTGAACACATTTGTAGCACCCCTGTGTTTCTCTTTAGACAGCACAAACAATAGATAGTGTGTTTGGGTGTGAGTTGACCCATGAGTTTTGCTCCAACACAAAGACTTTCGGGTCAATTCCGTAATGTCTTTCCATTCTCTCAGCTCTGTATAGATCCCAAATTCCCCAAATTAAAACCTTTCTGCATCACTAACATTACCCAGTAATTACATCATTATGTTTAAGAAACTTTTACAAATTAGTTATTTAGTTGCATATAATCATATGAAAAAAAATGTTTTAACCCACTTACATATTTATACAGTCATAAACAATAATTAAAAGTCATATAAATATAGGTAATTTGCTACAAAATTGAAGATACAGATAGGGAAATACTCATTGAGCTGTGCTAAAAAAATTCCCTAATCCATAGAAAGTTTTGGCACTTTTAGTACAGTCAAGCAAGTTGAACTCTAGCGATAACAATGGACAGAATTTTTTAAATGTGGCCTTTGACCTTCCTTGTCTGGATAATGGTTCATCACAGGAGGTCTCTGAAGGTTGAGTGCGTCTCAAAGCGTCTTCACACTCTGGGGTTCAAAGCGTCTGAGAGTTGCTTTCCAGAAGATGTCCTGCATTGTAAGCAAGCAGTGGACTAGAATGAAAAGGCAAATGTGTTCAAGGCATAAAAAAGACATGGAATCCAATTTTTCCCCCACAAACCGCTTTGATTTACTTAAAAAGATTTGCAAAGCCAACAGAGTTCATATCCTCCGAGTCCAATTCTAAATCAGATGTTGGCATGATTATGTTAGCAAATGAGACCTAGCATGACCCCATGCTTTGAGGATGTGAGGCTAGTGAGCTTGTGTATGGAGGCGTGACGTGACCTTGTTCTTTTCTCCAACACAAAGATGCACAACCTATCCAAGCTTTTTAATCCTCCCGGCCCAATCATATAAAGCTACATCAACTACATACTTCGTTCAGTGCCAAAATCTCTGTAAATTAAGGATCTTTCATCCATGTAACACTAAAACTTTATAAAAGTGAACGCTTTTGCAAAAGTGAGAATTCAAGTCACATCTCTTAATCATGCTTAAAGGGTAAAATTTTTGTAAGCTAAGCAACAACTGCCAGTCTCTTCCCCTGAAGCTTACATTAACCATTTAAACCTTCAAAATCTTTGAGGAACTGTTTTACAAAAACTTAAAAGGGGGTTCCACAAATGATTGGCTAATGTTAAAACATATGGGAAAAGTTAAATACTTAACCTTATGAAGCTTACACTCCTTACCAAGATAAAGATTTTGTTGACATCATAGTTAAAACATGTCCCCTTAGCCTGTGATATGTTTGACTAGGATTGCTTGGTAGAGATGGTGATAGTGCTTCTAAATGTACCCCTGAGGAATTTCTAATCCCGTCCCCTGCCCCCAAAATCCCACTGAAATTCCAAAAGCCCTCAGGAACGTTCAGATCAATCACATATTAGTAACAATAATTCTTCCCTGTCAATCACAGCTTAGCAACAAAAAGTCCGTCAAACCTGTGGCTCATGAAGTCCTCTAACAGGGTGCAAGGCAGCTAGTGTGGGTTTATTGAGATGTGAGGATTCTCACTGTCAGACTCAGCTTATAAATGGATCAGATAGCAGCAGGGATTTCTGAGCTTCTACTGTGTGTGGTGAGAAGGAAAGAGGGCATTTAAGAAAGACACAATATGGACAAATGTATTTGGCCAAACCTGTTAATTATTGAATTAAGGTGTTTCAATCGGGCCACTTATGCCCAGGGCAACAGTTTAGGGAAAGCCCTTAAAGAGTACGATGTGGAAGAACTTGACTGGCCCTGACCTCAACCCTCATAAAGCACCTTTGGGATGAACTGAAACAGAGATTGCAAGCCAGACCTTCTTATCCAACATCAGTGCCTGTGGTCAAAAATACACAAAATTTCCACAGAAACACTTCAAAATCTTGTGGATAGCCTTCCAAGTGGAAGCTGTTATAGCTGCATATATGGGACTGACTGGGATATG